>NC_133806.1:12018755-12318755 GCF_043250625.1 Sebastes fasciatus | reverse complement strand
CGCTGTTTTTATAGTGTGCCGGGAGAGCGGAAGAGAGGGAGCATGGGGAAGACAGAAAAAAAAAGTGAGGAGAGAGGAGTGAATGGGACAAAACAAATGATTGGAGCGGGAGACTGAATATCTTAATTTTTCCACACTCTTTCAACTTCTTCTCTACTTTTGCTTCTTTTAATTGCCAGTTGCAGAGCTCAGCCCTCTCTCTTTCTCTCTCTCTCCCTGTGTTTCTTAATCTCTCTCTCTCTTTCTGTCTTTCTCTCTCTCTTTGGCAGGAACTTCAGACCCTCTCTCCTCCATCACCCACTGGTGTCCTGTGAGCACTGCACTGCTAATCAGCAAAATCAGCATAACGTTCACTCTTGACTTCTCATTAGAAACATTTACTTTCACTTATTTATATATTTCACATCCTGTTTTTAACAGTCTGACTTTGCTCCCCAGTCACACCGCCTCCATCCTCTGCATTTTCAAATCTGTTGTCTTCTTCCTCTCATCACCTTTTACCTCCTCCCCCTCCCCTCTCCAGCATCTCTCGTTTTGACCTTCGCATCTTTATGTCTCTCCGGCCCTTTGGCGTATAGGCCTATTTCAATCACCTCATCCCTCTCTTACCCCATCCCCTCTTCTTCCCTCTCCCGCTGCATTGCATCTCCCTGAGCGCTCTCCTCGCTCTCCTCTTGTCCACCCATCCCATTACTTATTCTGCTCTCCTATTCACCTCTTCTTACCCTTCACAAACCACCATCATCCTCTCTCTTTCCTGTCTCCCGTTCTCTGACAGCCAAAGCTGGTTAGCGCTATCTACTGCGCTGTGTTTTATGGCCCGGGTCTGTCACAGCCCACAACAACCCCCGCCACAATGGCCGCCACACACACCCCAACGGCGGCTTAAAGGAAATTTACAGGGCTATTACGCGGCGGCCGCCACACTGGAGATTCACCACAGCCAAAATGAACTGGTCCTCAAAATCCAACACATGGCTGCCTTCCCTTTGTATCTGTGGCACACTTGTGATGCTGACGAATGTGTCTACGCGGGAGAGAGGAAATGTACGGGCGTGTGCACGCATTTAAAAAAGCAACAGAGTGTGTGTGTGCACATTCAAGGCCCAGCACGAAACTGCCCTACTGGCATGAATTGCATAACCGCGCCGACTGCCAAGACACAAACTCATTCTTTCTCTGCATCCCTCCCTCCCCTATTGTCACCCCAGCCCAGCATCCCCCTCAACATCCCACCAAACACAATGTCCTTCTGTTGATCTAATATGCAAAAAAAACAAAAAACTGAATTGAGATTTTGGCTGGCACAGAGGAGAAGCTACTGTGCACAGCGGCACAACACTTGTTTAGCAATGAGCAGCAGGGAAAAGCATATCTCCCTGCATTAGATGCATGATAATAATAATGACAGGAGATATTAATAGCAAACTGCCACAGATCCCATTCCACTGCTCTTTTCTCACCACCTCTGCCTCGCGTTTAATGAATATCATGACTCGTGGTTTCAAATCTCGACCTCATGCTGCTCTTTTTTGAGGTCTATAGTTTCTTGTTTTATCTTCGTACCCCCTCTCTTCTCCATCTCTGTCTTTCTTGCGCACACAACAGACGTTGTTCTCCGTCTGTCTTGCTATTTCTCTATTTCTCCCTCACATACAGCTCCTATCTGGTCAGGTCCTTCTTTCCTTGTATCTGTCTCTCTTTCAATATATATTGTCTTTCTATTTGACAACCTCTCCATTTCGTTCGCTATATCTCTCCCACTCTGGGGTCCAACTTTCTTTTATTATGTTCTTCAGAGGAGAGCTGAGAAAAAGGCTTCAGCCACTCTCATATCGCTCTCTCTGTTTTCATTCGTGACTGTCTCTTTGTCCATCCGTCCACTCTCTTTCTCTCATTCCCCGGTACTGTCACCCCCTGGGCATACTCTCCTGTCTTCCTATTCTCTCTACTTGTAATCTTAATTACCAATTCTAACTTAATTACCAGCATTTTGAACAATTCATCTGAAGCTCTCGTTTCGTGATTCCATCACGGGCTTTTCCTCCCTCGGTCATGTTCTGGGCACCACTGCGCTGGATCTCATTCTGTATCAATTTACACCAATTAGTATCCTATACACAATTGTGCTCTCTTTTTACATTACGGAGGCATCACAGTACAACTGGGGCTGTCGCGGTGAAGGAATTTCCCCTGCGGTGATAATGATTGGCTCAACAGCGCGATATGTGGTATTATTGCAATTTTTTTTAATTCTTTATTTATCCTGATTTTAGTGCTAAGTGCTAATAAACTTTATTGTAAGGCTATTATAATGTATATTGTTGCTTTGTAAATGACAAACAGGAGTTTTAAAACGAATGAAATACTTTTTTATTGTTAAATGCAGAACATAGAAGGGCAATAAGGCACAGTGTTGTTGTTTTTTCAGTTGAGCTTTGGTTGCATCTGGTTGCTATGATACGGAATATCAATATGTCCACTCTGGATGAAGGGAAGGTCGAGGCACATAGGGAGAGAGGACGAACCGACGGTCTATGTGTATTCATTTCTCATCCAGTGTTGTGGTTGTTGTTCAGCTCTTGTAGCCTACATGTAAGATGCAGCGATTGATCATTGTGTGAAGTTTTACCCAAAGTTGAACATTTTTCAACTCTCGGCGACCAGAAAAAAAACACCAAACATGCAACGCTCAGCGCAGAATAGACGCTCAGCCCCTCATCACGCTGCTGACATTTGAAGCAGATGGTGCCTTGAAATGAAACTCGTGAGCTTGTGTTTCCAAAATGGGAAGTCGTGTATACAATATGCTTGGTGTTTAAGTGGTTAAGTCATGAGAACACCGCTGCTAAGCAACGGCAATATTGACGTTACTGCCGGCGTCTAGAAGCCACAGCGGCTAACAATTTAGCAAGCCAGCAAGTGGGTAACATAAAGTAGTAAATGCAAAGGCATAATGACAGAGAGAAAAAGATGAGGTCGTTGGTAATATCAACATTTTCCTCAGACATATTATAAAATGACCAAGAAAAACAATATACGACTAAAATTACAATATATTAACTTATCATGCACCGAAAAATGAATTTCCAAGGCCTCCTCCATTTCTGACAACGTCAACAAACACGTCACAAGTCGTGAACTCAGAGCTTTCAGAAACTTTCCACTTACGAGGTTGTGAATACCACAAGAGGGGGACGTTCATATGGACTCTTCTCATAAACACGTTAAAATCACGACCCGATTTGAAGGCACCAAGAGTGTAAAAATGCGGCACTCCCATTGCAAAGAATTAAAAAAAAATGAACATAGCGGTTTGGACGGTTGTTTGCCATCCCCTGTGGTTGGCTTTTCAATATTGCGGTTACTGCGACACCTCTAAGGACATTTAGCGAAACATCTGCAGGGTGTTTAAATCAAAAGAACAAGGAGCTTGTGCTTACACTAAGTTAACACATACGCTATAATATGAAATTAGTTTGTACACGTGAACATTATTTGCTTGTTTTTGTGACTTATAACACTTGAGTTTTCCCTCTAGAATCCATACTGCACGTCTCATTTAAGCTGTGTAATGTATGTATGTGTGTGTGCACATTTGGGTGTTGAGGCGTGCATGACTTACGAGTGATGCAGAGCAGGACCAGGACCAGGCTGCGCAGGGCCAGAGAGAAGGGGGCAGGGAGGAGGCGGCAGAGGACAGAGCTCCGGACAGGCCTCATTGTGTATTGAGAAGCCGCGCGTGTGTGTGTATGTGTGAGCGTGTGTAGATGTGCACGTTTGATCAATGACTCCTCTGTGACCCTGCCTGCACCGCTACAGACTAACTACTCCACACACACACACAAACACACACTCTCCGATTTGTTCTCAACTGCAATGCTGCAGACACGTGCACACGCTAACTGCCCAGCTTTAGTTCCGTGCAATCAGACAGAAGTTTTTGTTTGAGGACAGCACTTAAAGAAAGGACTCTTATGCTGCATCACAACACATGCAAATATTTAGCTGCAAAGTCACATAGAACTGAATTGTAGCCAGGGGGGCTCGCACGCAATCCGCAGACGTTTGGCCAGAGCTCAGGGCGACGACAGAGCTAGCGATTTAGACGCTATATCACAATGCACACAGGGATGAGCTTAGAGCAACAGAAAAAGTTCCACTGTGGACTTTAGCACCTTGTGCTGCTCAGAAGACATGCATTGGCTTAAATCCATACAGTGCAGAGGCTTTGCTGCTACAAAGCAGTACAGGAGCTGAGTCCCATCTGAGCAAAACGACAACAAAGGAAACACCGCAAGGCTAGCTATTTTCTACCACGGTGCTCCGAGCCTCCAGAGACAAAAAGCCCAAGACTCTCAAGATCAATAAACCACAAAAATCCAATACCAAAAGTGGCCGAAGCCAGACCTGCAACGCTGTGTTCTTTACCAGCAAGGGTATTCAGGAACGGCAGCTGTGCAATTAACCAAATGAGGGACAACTTAATTAGCTCATCACCGACTGTACGCTGCAGTGTCAAACTGGGAGCTACGCAAGCTCTGAGCACCAGGCGCCCCAACAATCAGCCACACAATTAACCACAACAACAGACTGCTTGTCTCGTGTAGGTCAAACCACACTGCTCCGAGGAACAGGAAACATCAATAATACTATATTTCAGTCGGATAAAGGCTGTCTTCCAAAGTCAGTCAAGTGTATCTCCAATGATGTTGACTTGAACGCTAAGTTTTGAAATAGAGCTACCTACATTGCAGTGCCCTCGAGGACGGAGAAAATCTAGGCCAACAATGTTCTCCAACACGTTGTGTTTTAATGAGTCAAACAGGGTTTTCTGCACTTCTCACCCGACAAAATCGGCAGGCAGAAGTCAATGTTCCTTTGAGCTATAACCAAACCGGCCAGGCCTCCGGAGAGACGGAGACTCTATCTCACTGCAACTCATCTGGAGATAGCTAAGGTTAAATAAAATCCATTGAGCTCGAGTGCCGCTCTATAAAGACAGAGTGGAAGTGCTTGCCCCGTGTAGAATCACCAACCTGCGAGGGGGGTTGAGCAAACTGCAGTCAGACGCTTTTAGTTTCAGATATTACACTTTTAACTCTGCTATTTTACCCCAGAGACTTTGCACATTACTCTCGCAAGGTGTCTACCATTATTCGCTTGAATGCTGGAACTCCTTCGATACGCTATCATGAATACGCTGCGGCGTAAACGGACAGTGATCTTTACATGGTAATTTTAGCCTCCTCAGAATAATCACAGGCTATCAGTGTAATCGTGCAGCATCGACCTGCCTAACTCGTCCTTTTCCAACACGCTCCGCTGGGTCCAGATAAACACTCGCTCTTACACGCTGATATGAAAGTCGTGCCGTGTTTAAGATCCGGACAGGGTTCCGCTGATTGTCAGGATCTGATGCATCGTCGATCTCTGGGAGTGTGTCGCTCTCGTGTGTTTTTTTTTATGTGTGTTTAATATGTGTGTATGAGACAAAGCGGGATGAGCTGCACCCCACACCTCGCTGAGCACTATCTGATGGAATAAAGTGCAGGTGTCATCCTTAGATTACTACACGCTGCCCGCTCTCTCTCTCTCTCTGTCTGTCTCTCACTCTATGTGCACACAATGAGCTCTAGCGGCGACGGCCCTGACACTTGTGGCAAAGCCGAAAGCGGATCATCGCCAATCTTCCCCACGGGCGCCGACTTCCCCGGTCAACTGGCAGACGCTGGGAAAATGACTCTGTGTTGGTGTGCACCAGCAACTCTTGTTCTGAGCAGGTTTGGGGCCTTGCAAAAAAAAAAGTCTATTCACAAATTGATCTCCTTAAATTGTGTTTCCGTTCTGCCCTCTTTCTCTCTCCTCTTCCTTCAGTCCTCCAGTCAATCCGTTTGTTAGTTCCTACAAGTTTGTCCTCCTTTCGCTCCACTTCTCTCCTGTTCATCTACCAAAAACTGCTATAATCCCAATCGTTGATGATCACATCCATCTGTCTGTCCGTTTTCTGTGTTCCACTTGTTTATATAACCCTGGCCACCCTCCCCTTTGCTTAGAATGTGTCAGTGTGGGATCAGTGTCTGCATATTTTGCATAGTATTTTGTGAAGGTTAGAGATGAGTGTGTGCGTGGACGGATGCGGCGACAATGGCGCTCTTTCAGGTCGACAAACAGTGGCGGGCGTGTGTGTCTGAATGTGTCCAGTGTTGACTGAAGCAGAGTGTACATTTGGCTGTCTGTTTGGCCCTTTCACCATCTACTACCCATTAATTTATCCTCGCAGGCACACACAGAGGCATCATAGTGCCTCTTTATGCTAAATGGCCGTTTTTATGGCTGCAGGGATGCGCGCGGCTGTCTGCCGACGAGAACCGGGCACATGTTTATGTGTGGCGTTTTGTAATTCAAAGCGGATGAGGACGTTGCAGAAATGAACGTGACTACGCCTGAGTTATGCTGATGTGAACCTGGCTCAATAAAAAGATATCAGCTCAATATTTTTACGCTGATGAAACAGTTGCTAACAGCTACAGTCCAACCTGTCAGTGTACTTTGCATCAACACATTGTACATAATGCAATTCCTTTGTTCGTGCTCATTGCCACGTGTACTAACATTACTGCTATTGGCAATAAAACCGGCAATACAAAGCCAATGGCAGACGCTAACTACAGTAGACGCTGCGTGCATGACTTTCATTGTCCTGTAAACTGTGAAAGGCAACACAGTCTTCCCTTTATAATGATGCCTTCTCTTGTTCTTAATCAACTGATCATAAACTATCGGCTCTAATCTGCCACGCGCTGTATTTACAAACATCTTTATGCATTCAATTTGAAACACGCTGTTCCCTATTATCAAGTCAAATAAAGTCACATTTATTTATCAAGTGCTTTTAACGAAATAGGGTCATCACAAAGTGCTTTATAGAGTGACAAAGGACATAATTACAGACAAAAAAAAGAAGAACACATCGCAAACATTGCACTACTGGCGAGTGTGTGTGTGTGTTTGTGTGTGTGTCAAAGTCCCCATGTGGGCAACCCCCTGATGGGTGTATTTGTTTTTGTCGCAGTGTGTGCGGAAGGAAGGGAGGTAATGGCAAATTGTGTCCCCTATCCTCCCTTCCTCTCTCTCTCATCCAAATCAAATTTTTAATGGGCTTCATTGGTGCCACCGTGGAATAAGTGTTGCCAAAGCACTTAAGGGGCTTAAGTCAGCAGCGTGCTGAAAATATTAAGCACTCAAACAGCCTTACAAGGATCCCTGCCTGCTTAAGTATGCCAAGGAGGTCGTGCCAGCGTTTAATACCAATGGTATTAAAGCGCCCCGACATGGGAGAGGAACAGAAATATAGATATATACAGTTTGCGCCACAACTGGGAATAGATGGCAGAGATGGAGGCCGGAGACGGAGTGAGGTGAAGAAAAGAGTGCAACTGGAGAGAGAAAAGGAAAGTGAAAAGAAGTGAGTCTGAGAGACGCAAGGGAGGAGAGGAGAGGACATTTTTCAAAAACAAAAAAATAACAAGCAGTGTAGAGGAGGAGAGATGCGAGGGAATTGGGCCAAGGTGTGGGAGGTAAGGGTTGATGGGATAGCTGTGAACCAGCAGCAGTGGGCTAATGCAGAGATTCTATCGGGAGGCTTATCCAAGATTAAATTTCTCTTTGTCCTTAAGGCGCTTCTTGGGTAAGCGGAAGTGTCGAATTTATTTCTTATGTCTCCCTTGAGGTTGTGCGGGCGAGTGGGTTGGGAGAATGTGTGCGTGCGTATTGTGGGGGTTACAAGTATATGTGTCGGCGTAGGCGTGGATCTTGAGGGTTTATTAGCTGGCAAAGTGCGAAGGAGTGCATGTGTTCCTGAAAGGTAAAGCTAAATCAAACGAACATCTCCCCAAGGGTGTTTTTAGCACCACGTGAGCAATCCAAGTATTAGTGTGGTTAACGTAGGCATACGTATAGATATCTAGGAATATAGATTGTGTATATTCTGAGTGCAATTCGAATAGAAGTTTTCTTTTTTTTTTTAAATAAAGTTTGTTTTATGGAGCTGCCACAAAGTCCCAGACTAGCAGAAAGTTTAATCACTCACAGGAAAGTATTATCTGAACTGTCCTGATTGAGTAATCTCCTCTGGGAGTCTCTCCAGTGTAAACAAAATACTATACAACTAAGATACTGCAAAACCAATGGGCTTGATTCCTTGTACGCTATCTTGAACTTTTACAAGAAGAACATCATAAATACCATTTTTTTCTTATGAAAACAACAATTTTGACCCAGGTCTGAGTATATTCACATCATGCTCAGCCCCTCCCCGGCCCTCTGCTCTGGTTCTCCTCTCCTCTTCCTGATTTCTTGTTTGTCTGACTCTGTGTTAATAGCCAGCCTAGAGACATGCGCTAGCTAATCCAACTGGGTTTGCTCTGAACTCTCTAATTAGAAAAGTCACAGCTCCTCGATCTATTGGACACTATCGGTGACTGCATTTTCTGGAGGCACGGCTCAGGCTACTTCCCCGCTCACCTCGCGCTCCCGGGCACGGGGATCAATACGGCCCAAATCATTTGGGTACATTTCGAGTGACACCGCCAGTCTTCCTTCACACAATTTAGGATAACAAAGTTTTGATTTTCTTTATTTTTCCACAGTCTGTTGACAGCGGAGCCTGGCAAATACATACAAGTCGATATGGCTCGCATCATGACAGGCTAACAAGAATACAAAAACAGATATTAGTATTTGAATCACTGGCTGTCTGGAATCACATGTTTTTGGTTATGAATGCATGAGCAGGCAGTGTGTTTTTTTCATATACTCCTACTTTGCCTCACCTTCAGTATACCAGGAGATTAAACTCACTTTCTGGCAGACAAAAGACTTGGCACTGTTTTTACAGGGTGGAAGGAGAGACAATAAAGGCGCTGTGGTAGCCATTGTAGACATCCTATTATTAGCCTCATCACAATATGCATTTACCATGCGTCGACTGTGCATTAAAGGGGCCAATTTTAGCTCATTCTCTTCAGTTCTGGCAAAGAACTGAGCATGCATTTTAGAACAAAACCCTCTCAAGTGACAGACTGCGAGAACTGAAGACGGCGAACGCTATAGATGGCTGGTGCTAGTGTAGTTGAAGAAGCCAGTTGAAGCTCGCTACTTCAGTAGGAATGCTCTTCGTTTAATTCACCCTGCTGAATTTGCTTAATCAGATCGAGCAGTTACTTAACAAACACAGGACTCAGAACCTTTCTTGCATGCTTTCATCCTGAAAAACTACTCTTGGGGCCAGACATGAATGTGAGCCAGAGTTGCAATTTGTCTCCACAAGAAAATTCTGAGGAATCTTTCTCTTTAGTGTCGGTGCGGACAAAAGCTCAGGTCAAAAAACACAAAAAAAGAGACTCCTGCAAATTGCTCACACAAAGAGATGTTTTGAAATTAACCAACTTGGCACAAACACGCTTCTCTTTATCCGGGCATAGGATCAGATTTATATTCTTATTTTTGTGTAACACAAAACCAAACAAAATCTTTTCAGAGCACAAAACACTAATTTCCGGTGTCAAATCCCCGTGCTTCGTATGCCTAACTACCTATTCTAATAAGAAACGATCGAACGAAGAAAGACACACACATCCAGGGTCCGAAGGGATGGGTGCTGGATCAAAGAAATATCTAGTAGAATTAAAACAGATAGAACCTCATACCAAATAGCTCCCATTAGAAGGACTTTTATTGCTGTAATGTTTCAAGAACCAGGCTCTTCTTCAGACTTCTGATAAGTGCAGCGTCGCCATATTAAAAACCCATACTGTGCCCCCAATAGTTTGTATTCCAGACTCAGACTTAATAGCTATCATAAATATACCACTATTAGAGGCGCCTCTGTCTATCTATCCATTATTAAAGGTCTTATTGATTTTTATGTAGATTAATATTTAAAAAAAAAAATTAATACAGCCACAGAAACCTCTAGAGCCTCTAGAAACGTGAAGAATAAAAGTATGGCTTTTCCTGAAAACAATTATTATGATTGTGATGTAATCATTTAAAAAAGTTTGGTGGGTACAAAATGAATGTTTTGTTTATCTCTGTGGAAGATATCTGATATTTGGGATACCATTTTCTAACAAGGCTTGTGAGTCAAGTAGTATAATGACGCTGGTATCACGTGGTATCTCTGGGTCATCAGTTAGCGTTGAAAAAACGGATAAATGGCTGAGATTGACGGTAAGTGTCTGGCAACAACTTGTTGTGAAGTAAATGCAATGGAACGGGAAAGGCAGAATGCAACAACTAGTGGCTGAATGTTATCAATGTTTTCAATAGCACCTTTAAGAGTTGTTATAGGGGAAAATGTAACACCAAATAAGAAAATGTTATACAACAATGCAAAAGGGCAGTATTGCTACAAGAACCATGACAGAGTATTATGTTTTAAATAACTACCTACCCTAACCTCCTCCCTGTGATTTCTGTGTAATATGAGTCAGACTTCCTGGACTGGAAAAAAAACCTTGCCACTAAATGTAATCCCGGCAGCAATTACTTTTTCTACAAAACATAATTGGCAAAGCAAATTAGTATATGTATTTTGTAGGAGACCGGGTTGCACTGTGAATGACTGAGGAGGCTGGGACACAACAGGAATTATACTGAGTCAAATTGCTGTTTAGGGACAAAAACAAAGACGTTTTAAGAATAGAACCTTTAGTTTGAACCATAGACTGTATACTGTAAGAAGCAAACATAGTCACCGTGATGTCACCCATTGGTTGGTGAACTGCCGTTTTGAAGCCTCAGGTTCAACATTTTTGGCCATCACCATTTTGGTTTTTGGCCGTCGTCATCTTGGTTTTTTGCAACCAGAAGTGACACGAGAGGGTGGAGCTAAGTACGACCGAACGCTTAATAAGACATTTTTAGGCGACCAAAATGTTACAATTAACTTTAATGAACTGAAAACACATTGTGAAAGGGTAAAAGCTCTAAGACAAACATGCGGACAACTCCCAGACCGGACAACACCGTGGTAGCGACCTGTCAATCACAAGGTAGCCACGCCCTACAGCATACCCTGCTTTATGGTCTATTTGACTCTAAATGGGACCATAATTTACTAAATGAACATCATGCTGTATTGAAGAAGACTTGAAACTAGCGATTGAGACCATAAACTCATGTTTACAATGTTTACTGAGGTAATAAATCAAGTGAGAAGTAGGCTCATTTTCTCATAGACTTCTATACAATCAGACTTCTGAAAGAGAACTGCAGGACCCGAGGCGTTTGAGTATACCGAAACTTTTTAATGCAGTCATGACACTTAAATTTGCTCTTGGCCCATGCTGCTCCCATACATGCATTCATAGAAAGACACACAGTTTAAGTGTGAGAAGGCATTACAGGCATATTATATTATGCACAACCACGCAAGGCCCCTCCCCATTGGGATGCAACAGAGCGCTAAGCTCCGTCATCCCTTATTCAGTAAGATAAATGCAAACAGTGTTACCTGCCGGGTTGAGAACGTACCGTCGGAGCTTCCTAACGAGTGTTTCTGTGTGCGCTGCGAGCCACATGCTACACAGCTACCTGCTGGGAGTAACACTCATTATCCGCGTGGCATCATACCTCCCAGTGACTCGCTGCTCGCTGTTTTCTCTGCTTGCAGTGCGTGTGTCAGTCTCTCCTCTTTGTTTTTCCTGAACATTTGCGTGTTGCACGTGTTGCAAAGCTCCTCTGGTCCACGATGTGTGTGTGTGACAGATAGGTGTGACAGATAGGTGTGACAGATCACTGTCACTGTACCTATATGTGCATGTACCGGTTCACTATCTCGCTCTTTACTTTCCAGGTATTATGCGTGTGATGTGTTGTTATTGATGTACGTATGAATCTGTCAAGGCCGCAGCTTCTGATGTTTCATTTGTGTGCGCTCTGCAGGAGGATGGTTTGTATGTTTTGGCGTAGCCGGAAGCGGGGTCTGGACTAGGTTAGGCGCGCGCCGTCGTGGCATAGTGTGGGTGACTAGAAATCGAGCGGCTATGTGCCACCTCGCCGGGGGGCACCCGGCCGACCGCCTTGCCCCCATTCCGCCAATTCACAAACGCCTAACAAAGGGATAATTTCTCCCTCGCATGATATAATCTTTCCTTTCACCCAGTGCCTCAATGGAACCCTTTATGGCTTTTTATCACATCTCTCTCTCTTTCCCCTCCCTCCCTTCCTCCATCCACCCGACCCCTCCCTGCTCTCTCCTCGCTTGCCCTCTCCCTGCCTCTGTTGCTTTTTTTCCCCCCCTATCCTTTTCTTGCTCTTCTCTTCTCTCACTCTGACCTTACAGAGGGTCTTTGCACTGAAGTCACTCTTGTTACTCTTTCTCCCTTTCTCTTTCTCTCTCTCTCTGGAGGAAAATCACACACTCATCAGTTTGCCGGCTCTGTTCCTGACGAGCGGGCTCGCAAGGAGAATATTAACGAAGCTCCTCAGCCAATTAACACCTAAAGCACATAACAACCTTTTATGCCAGCAGACACACTCGCACGCACGTACGTGCAACACGGATGCACTGCTGCACGCAAACACTTGCGGGGGAAAGCACACACATTGGCTGCCACACGAGTCGGCCTAAACGCACCTACTCATATAAGCTCACATAAAACAGAAGCACACACGGGCCTCAAAGCGAGGCTGCACGCACACACTAATAGATTGAGTGTGGGTGTATAGAAGGAGGGGAACATTTATAGGAGCAAAGGGGAAGTAATGTAGAGAGAAAGGAGATGCAAACAAAGTGATGAGCAGCAGCGAGGCAGAGAGAGGTGAGGAGAGAGGAAAGATTGTGAGAGGAGCGAGGAGAAAGACAGATTTATGGCGTGTGAAGAAAGGCATAAAGAAAAGGGGAAAATCAGTGATAGAAGGTTAACGTGGCTTGGCTGCTCCTGACATGGTTCATGCTAATTTGAAAGGTTTAATAGTGGGTGAGTGCACACGCACACACACACATACTGTATATTGGACACTGACATACACATAGTTATCTTCGCCAGGACAACACAATGCATAAAACATGGTGGCAGAAAGGGCATTAGCGGTGAACCTTTGCAGACACACACACACATTTCCGGACACATGTGGGGCAGTATCCTTGTATGCATAAAACATTGCGAGAGACGGCAAGAGCAGGGGGCGTGAGGGAGATAGGGAGAACAAGTGCGAACGGACAAAAAGCGTATGGTAATGACCCGGATAACGAAAGGCTGCTGCGAGGGGTGGAGAGTCAGAGAGAGTGAGAGGGGGGACAAGTGTGAATGTGATAAAGTAATGGCGAGGAGGGAGAGAGGGAGAAACTTTCCTCACGGCCTGCTGCTTTTGGATTGAACAGCGTGCAAATGAAAAATGGAGATGAAATAATTAGACAGGCTGACTAGAAGCGCTCATCTAAATATGTAAATGCACTTAATTTTACTTTGATTTGCTCCACTGCCTCCCTATCACTCTCTCCCACTTCCATCTCCCCCCACTTTCTTTTCTGCCTTCCATTCTCTCCCTCTCATCTGCTCCCATTCCACTCTCGCTTCATGTTTTTCATCTCCTTCCTCGCCCCCTCCTCTCCCTCTGTCTCCCCCTCCGTCCTCCTTTCTACTCTGTTTTCTCTCGCTGCATATTAAAGCCGCAGTATGTTAATACACTGTAGGTATGTCAGCTCGATTATTCACTGTTTTATGGACTTGCAGGAGTCAGAGGAAGAGAGAGTGTGTTTAATTAGTTCATTCACGCCTGTCTGACTCTGTGATGGGGTGTGCATGTCTGTGCATGGTTCGTTGTACACACAGTGACATGTATCCGTGTGTACGTATTTGTGGTTAAGGATACGTTTGGATAAGTCGATCTTAAAATCATTCCTCCTGTCAGTACTGGCCATGAAGCAATCCAGCTAAAGATAATATGACGCTTCAGCAGTCTGAGTGCGTATCGCTCAAAGTTAATCTTTTTAGTACAATATTTCCTCTTTGTGTTTCCCTGGACACTGTTTCCTTGCCGATTTGTGGCGGAGGGATACATCTTCACATGTAGATCTGTTGCCGGTGTTACACTGAAATCTGTGACCAACGAAATCTGTGACCGCACAGAGCCAGCAGCACATGAGGTCCCCATTTCTGACGGCCGTTGTCAGAAAATGTGACCCTACTGTACCTGTGTAATAAATGAGGCACATATGTGACAGAAATATATAAAAATATATAAAAATTATTAAGAAACATAAATGTATTTTAACAAAAAGATAGGTACAGTGGGGGCACATTTTGTGATGACATCCTTCAGAAATGGTGACCTTATGTGTTGCTGGCTCTCTGCGGTCACAGAGTTCAGTGTAACACCAGAATGCAAATACAGCAGTAAACCGTATAGCTTGGATGAGGATACCTACTTCATTTGTCAATCCTATCTCCCACAAAATGACGTTCCCATACAACTGAACTTCATTTCAATCGTATATATATACACCGGTACATACTGTACATGCAATTTGACCTCTGCATGTAACCCATCCTACACATCTAGGAGCAGTGAGCTGCTGTAAAGCGCCCGGGGAGCAACTAGGGGTTCAGTGTCTCGCTCAAGGACACAGCTGGGGATTGAACCATTAACCTTGTGATTAAAGGACGACCCGCTCCACCCCCTGAGCCCAACCCCCAACTAAATTGCATTCTCAATTACATTTCGAGGGAAATGTGTTTTCTCCCAGATGACGGTCGCAGTTTTAAACAGTTTTAAACAGTTTTAAACAGTTTTAAACACGTGATTAATGTAAATTGAAACAAAACAAAAAATGCAACAAAACTACTTTGTTAAGTTTAGTAAACTTAAAATAAGTGAATGTTGACTTTTAGTTTCACATTGGACATGAACACCGGTCTCCGTTGACTCTCATTGCTAACATATTTGTGATGAAACGTAATTCACAATGCAGGATTGTAACGCAGGACACAGGGATTAGATTTGGCTCTCTTTGACAACTGGGGCCTCATTAGATTGAAGCTAATTTTCGCTTTGCTTCATTCTTTTGAATTTGACTGCTGAACTGTGTGACGCCCCTCCCACTGTCTTGGAGGCTGTCCTGGCCTCACCTGGGCCCTTGAGCTATAAATGTTGCCCCCTGTGCTCACACTGTGTCTTCCTTCCAGCAGACATCATCGTCTTTTTGCACCTCCACAGCACACATGTCACACATCCATGCACGGCATTGATTGCTGATATTACTGATCTACCCACTGCATTGTTGGTTTTGTGTTAACCTTAGCTTTAATAGCTTTTGTTTTAGGTATAACCTTGCATGGACTCCCCTTCTTGTCACATTCCCAGAGCCAGATTGTGAAAAATGGGTATAATTCACACTGCGGGTGCGAGAGGTCCCGGGTTTAATTCCCGGACGATCAAACAATGCAGTAGATCAGCAATATCAGCAATGAAAGCAGTGCATGGATGTGTGTTATGTGTGCTGCGGAGATGTTGAAGGTGCAAAAGAAGATGATGCCAGCTGTAGGAAGGGAGAGACAGTGTGAGCACAGGGGTCCAGCATTTATAGCTCAAGGGCCCAGGTGAGCCTAGTCAGCTGACAACCCTCCAATGTCAGCCAACTGCCTGCTGAGGTTGACCCAGGTTGTCACCTTCAGTTCTGTAAAGTAAAGTCAAAGTGGAAGTACCTTAAATTTGCATTCTTTCTAATAGCCAGCAGGGGGCGACTCCTCTGGTTGCACAAAGAAGTCTGATTGTATAGAAGTCTATGAGAAAATGAGCCTACTTCTCACTTGATTTATTACCTCAGCAAACATTGTAAACATGAGTTTATGGTCTCAATCACTAGTTTCAAGTCTTCTTCAACACAGCATGATGTTCATTTAGTAAATTATGGTCCCATTTAGAGTCAAATAGACCATAAAGCAGGGTATGCTTTAGGGCGTGGCTACCTTGTGATTGACAGATTGCTACCACGGCGTTGTCCGGGCTGGGAGTTGTCCGGGTTTTCGTCTTAGAGCTTTAACCCTTTCACAGTGTGCTTTCAGTTCATGAAAGTTAATAATAACATTTTGGTTGCCTAAAAAGGTCTTATTCAGCATTTGGTTGTAATTAGCTTCACCCTCTGGTGTCACTTCTGGTTCCAAAAAACCAAGATGGTGTCGGCCAAAATGCTGAACTCGAGGCTTCAAAACCGTAGTCCACAAACAAATGGGTGACGTCACGGTGACTGCGTCCACTTCTTATATACAGTCTATGGGTTGGCCAGGACACACAACTGTATGTGCAGCCTGTGTCGGTTCTCCCCAAACAGCCAATGTACCAACTGTACCAACTAGCAAGAACCTAGCATCGCAGCTCAGACTGATTTGAGAACTCACCTACTCCAGTTCTCTCTGTCATGTCTTTTCCCCCCACAGTCTCTAATTTTTCCTCTAACTAGACGCACATTTTTGGTTCAAGTTGAACATTTTTTGTTGTGTCTTCGTCTAAGTTTGCGCCGCCACAAGCAAAATTACGGCTAATCGTCCAAACTCCCATCTTTCCTTTGACTTTGTATGCAAGCACGCCGCCTCTAAACTTCGCCTCACATTCTGTCTGAAAGCACCTTTTACAGTGGAAGAGGGTAGCCTATAGCTTCACAGCATTTCAACATACCTACAGTATGGCATGTGAGTATCATATGTGTGTCGGCATGTGGATCATATAAAAAGGTGGCTCCTGTAATCCCAGAAGATAAGGCACAATGCATATTATCTATGTTGTTTTGAACTATTCTCTGGAAGCTGCCCATGTAGTTCACATCTCTACTGTCTTTTTTTTAAAGTCCAATAATTATGGTAACAGTTCACAGATCCCGTTCCAATTAAACACATTGTGCATAAATTGTAAACATGACTGGTTTCTGCAACTTGTAAACAAAACCGACTGCAAAGCACTGTGAAATTAAAATCTACCCTCCTCTCACATTTTCCAAGAATTTTGGTAATTGCTTTTTTTTAAAGTGCATGTTGACTGAACACGTTATTAAATTAGCACATTTGCATTGTCACTTGTATTTGCAGAAGTTTCTCTTGAAACAGAGATCTCAATTTTGATGAGACTACAGTATCCAGAAGTGAAAAATGAAAAGTGTGAACGCTTTGGTCTGTGTGAGTGTGTGTGTGGATTATAGATTAGAAGACACCGTGGAAAAAAGGCAGCTGTCCTTCTTAATGACAATCTGTCAGAGCTCTCCTCTAACCGCTCCTCCTCTTTCATCAGCCTGTCTTCTCTTTTTCCAACCCCGTCCTCCCCTCTTTAGTCCGACTTGTACCAAACATCCCTCACTGGGACACTCACTTCCTGTTCCTACAAGGTGACTCTGACAGCAGTCCGCCTCATTTTACGTCTTTGTGCTTCCCTTTTTGTCTCTCCCTTTATCTCTGCCAACTTCTGTCTCTCTCTATATCTATTTGAAAATCTTTTTTTTTCTGTTTTTTTACTGGAATGTCAGATAAATTACAGAATTGTGAGGATTTATATGAAGATCAGAGCTTTTACGTCTTGAACACCTTGATCTATGACCAATATATAATATATGTATTAGGGCTGTCAAAGTTATAAGATAATAACGCTAATTTCTTTAATGCATTAACGCAACTTGCTGTAGCGGACTAAGTTAAAACTAGAATGAAGATACTTGCATCAGACTATAAAACCCAAGGAATCCATTGGTACCAACCATGTCATACTAGCTTGACGAGAAGGAGGTTGAATAAAGCTCCAAACTTGCGCTACATTTTGGCATTTAGGAAAAACTGGCATGGCCATTTTCAAAGGGGTCCCTTGACCTCTGACCTCAAGATATGTGAATGAAAATGGGTTCTATGGGTACCCACGAGTCTCCCCTTTACAGACATGCCCACTTTATGATAATCACATGCAGTTTGGGGCAAGTCATAGTCAAGTCAGCACACTGACAGATGTTGTTGCCTGTTGTGCTTGAGTTTGCCATGTTATGATTTGAGCATATTCTTTATGCTAAATGCAGTACCTGTGAGGGTTTCTGGACAATATTTGTCATTGTTTTGTGTTGTTAATTGATTCCCAATAATAAATATATACATACATTTGCATAGAGCAAGCATATTAGTCCACTCCAATGTTGATAAGAGTATTAAATAGTTCTTCTACTTCTACTATCTCCCTTTAAGCTACATTTTGAACAGATAAAAAAATCTGTGATTAATTTGTGATTAAATATTTTAATCGATTGACAGCCCTAATATGTATACATATTAATTAAGAGCTGCAACAATTAGTTGACTAATCGATTAATCCATCGACAGAAAAATAATCGCCAAATATTTTGATAATCGATTAATCGTTAGAGTAATTTTTTTATGCATAATTGTCAGAATATGCTGTTTTCAGCCTCTCAAATATGGAGATTTCCTGATTTTTGTTGTTTTATGTCAAATTAAACTGAATATCTTTTGGACAAAACAGGACATTTTAAGACATCACCTTGGACTTTGAGAACTGGGATGGACATTTTTTATTATTTTATGATATTTTCTCGACCAAACGATTAATCTAAAAAATAATTGCAGCCCTATTTTAATTTATTTTCCACTGTTTAACACTCTGCACAGCACTTTGAAATGCTTTTATACGACTTTGCGCTCTACAAATAAAGTGGCACTTGAGCAGCCGCCCACATTTCAACTTCCCACATCACTGTTAAATGATCATATCAGACAAATGATGATCAATGCAGACAAATGACTATCCCACTAATCGTGACACATGATGAGGCTTCTAATTGTGCTTTACGAGGCAGTGCTTGGTAAAATGGATTAAAGTAATGATTACTGATAGAAAAAGCAAGTGTGATTTATTGGATCAGAACACGTTTATCACTTTTCTTCAGGCTATAACTTTGCTCTCCTTCCCGCCATCTGTCTTCCTGCCACTGCTGTCTCAATAAAGGGAACATGAACTGTCTTATGGCTTTTGATTTTATTCCTTTCAGCTCTTTCTTTGTTGCTGTTGTTTTTGAGGCTTTGTTATTTCTCTGTTTTCATGTTTTTTTCCCTCTGAGGAGAAAAACAAGGGTGACATTCTTTGTGCTCAAAGTTTCTTCTGCTGACATCAGATTAGCTAAAGGTATCAAATGCAGTCAATTTTTTTCTCTGTCCCTCCCGCACTAACACTCACAACACTGCCCACATACATCAGTACTGTTACTGTACTGAACAGCATGTTCAAGGTACCTATCGCTGCCTACACACAAGTGACCCTGACACAACACTGTTTGTATGCATGAGCCCTTTGCTCCTCTTCTCCTCTCTTCTTCATCATGTCCTCCAGCTCTAACCAGGGCCTGCCGACACCAGGGCAACACCGGGATGCTCTTACCTTTAGATAATCTGCTGGAACAATTCCTTAAAAATACATATTTGTGAAAACTTTGAATAGCATTTGTGTGTCAAATAAAAGCTTTTTTATCCTCCTAATTTTCCTTGACATAGTGGTCGAAAACTATTTCGGAGATTTTGTCCCGAACACGATCAAGACACACAAGCTCTAACTACCTCAGGCTCTGTTTATTCATATATAATGTGCCACCACAGTTGTACCAACATGGTCGCACTAAATGGTGTGTGAATGACACTGTAATACGCAAGTAATTTCTCGTACATTAAGAGTGACATCTTTGCATTTTGCGTGTCATTTGTGCACAATGCAGTCTGTGTATTGACTGCAATGTAAATGCATTTGTTACACTCAGAGCTAGTGACGCAGAATAGGAGTGAGAAAGACTGCTTATGGTGGGTGGTAGGAATCGGAGGATTGATACTGTAGTACCGATACTTTGATAATCACAAGCTACTCATTTGGTATCGATTACTTTAAAAAAAATATCGATAACAAAATTATATAAATACAATCACTTCTAAACGTTTTCACTACTTTTGTATAATGTTTGTGCCAAAACAGCCCTGACATATTTAGCTGGCTCATGTCACATGACTGTGGAAACCATGTGACTTCAGAACCTAGGTCCAACAAACACATGACTTTCCACCAGGAGACCCGTGTTCGAGACAGACGTTTGTGTCCCAAAGTGTTGTTAAGTTCTTTTGAAGTTACATTAGTGACATTTGTGACGCTATTTTGTTTTGTTTTACGGTGTAAAAATGACAAAGAGGCGTACAAATGGCATGCAAAAAAGGCAGAATGTCCTAGTAAAGTCATGCTATTTATATGTCTTCCTCATCTCGCACATGACTGAGCAATAAATATACAGCCGTCCAGACACACACACCAATCAGTCACTACTGTGTGGGAATAATTAAGTTGACATATCTACAATATATTAATCATACTTTTAATAAGCAGCAAGGACCAAATTTATACACACACTAGCAGACATTAACAATGGCTCTTGTCTCCAATCTGCTAATTGTTTTGCAACTGGACTTTTGATTGATTATTATGAGTTCAATGATTAAAAAAAAAAAATTTCATATTAAAAGCTGTCAAATCTCTATTTCCCTCTACCTTTTACAAGGGCTGTCAATTACACACGGAGCACTCAGCGGATCACAGCCGGGGCCGAGAGGAGCAAAAGATGGTCCGACCTCCATCCCTCTCGTGCCAAAGTGACAGAAAAAAAAGTGTATCAATTCATCAAAGAGATTTCCTGTCCCTCGTTTATTGTACAGCGGGCTACCGGGCGCTGTTTGCCTTTAACAAGCAAATACTTGTTCAGACGGCTTTAACAAGCCAACAGCACACCTCTCAGAACACACAGGCACGCGCACACACGCCCGCATTCCTCTATTTACTCCAGGACGACTCAAAGTGGACGGAGAGTCTGCAAAGCCACAGCAGAGGGATCCGACAAATGAGCCGAAAGTAGCTCGGAGCAATTAACCAGCCTGAATTTTATTATCCACCTCTCGCCTCTTTTAAATAAATAAATAAATCCAGATTTCACGTTTCATTCAGCTTCACTTCAGCAGCACGGTTGGTTGAGAGAGCTTGGGGGGGTTTGAGACCTTTTAAAGACTAACCACAAGAAGGAGAAGAATTAGACCTCAACTAGCATAACTAATGCTTGTAACACTGCTGCTATCAGGCAGTGTTTTATCTGTGAGGCTCCCAGTACACCTGTTGGTTATTCTAATGAAGAGAATAACACCCCCAGCAGGGGACCAAATTAAGCTGCAGCAGTCACAAACAGGCCTAATAAGGCACTACGTGGGGCCTGCACACCCATACATAGATTCCAAGCTCTGTGTGTGTCTGTGATATAGATGGAGGGGTTCCAGTTTTATTATATGACCTGAGGAAACCCTTCATAACTGACAGCATGTTTGCATAAGTAAGCTTCAGCGCAGGGTTTGGTAATGATAGTTATTACATTGCTCTGCCTGCAGGAGGCCATCACACTGACACACACACACACTTATATGCCATTTAATTGATACATGTGCAACTGTGCAGTTCAATCATGGAGTTATTTTTGGAGGCAACCAACACAGTAAACTGTGCAAACACACTCATGCATGCAAACACATAAAACCACACACCCACACACACACACAACCCCACACAGCATCACACAGACCTTGGCTGTGTCCGACATCATTCATCCCTCCCTACTCACTATCCAGGGAGTTCTACATAGAGGACTATATAATGAGCTCATCTGCAAAATTAAGAAAAACAAAAACAACTTTCGGACACTACTCGGGTCATTTTCTCGGCGCCGTTAATGACGTCAATGCTTTAACATAATTAAAACGTGCCAGATCAACGTCTGATGGTAGATCATCCATAATAAATACTGACATGTATTTTTGTGTGTGATAAACACATGTTGTAAGCTATTTTGTTGAGCTGTCTCTTTAGTGAAATGCTCTGAGTGAATTTAAGTTCCCCCTGGTAAGCAGTGATGCAGCGTATATGTCTAGGGCTTTTATTGTGAAAGGTAAGAAATAACAGCCGTTGTGAATGAGGGGTCAATAAGCGTAGTTTCTAGGGTTGTCAATCGATTAGTAAATCCCGATTAATCGCATGACTGTCCATAGTTAATCGCAATTAATCACAAATTAATCACACATTTTTTATCTGTTCAAAATGTACCTTAAAGGAGATTTGTCAAATATATAATACTCTTATCAACATGGGAGTGGGTGAATATGCTTCTTTACGCAAATGTATAAATATATTTATTACTGGAAATCAACTAACAACACAAAATAATGACAAATATTGTCCAGAAACCCTCACAGGTACTGCATTTAGCATAAAAAAATATGCTCAAAACATAACATGGCAAACTCAAGCCCAACAGGCAACAACAGCTGTCAGTGTGTCAGTGTGCTGACTTGACTTTCCTCAAACTGCATATGATTATCATAAAGTGGGCATGGCTGTAAAGGGGAGACTCGTGGGTACCCATAAAAAACATTTTCATTCACCTATCTTGAGATCAGAGGTCAAGGGACCCCTTTGAAAAAGGTCATAACATTTGTCCTCACCAAAATTTAGTGAACATTTGGCGCGTTATTTAGCGTCCTTCAAGACAAGCTATGACATGGTTGGTACCAATGGATTCCTTAGGTTTTTTTAGTTTCATATGATGCCAGTATCTTCACTTAGTATCAGTATCATCATTGTCCACTACTTTTCACGATGCATTGTGGGATACATTGAGTCCACTATAATAATTCTCACTATACATTCGGACAGCACTACAAAATGGCAAACGGTGAGTGATTCCAGACACAGCCATAGGTACACACAAACACAATCATCCTTTGCAGCTGGTCCTTCCTCCACACCCTGCTCCTCATACTAACAGCCATCGCCTAGCAACCGCCTATCAGGAAACACGCTCACCTCCGAACCCGAGTCGCCTGGCCCCAACAGGCAGCCAATCAGGTGAGTTGCTCCCCTGGGAAAACTACTGTAATCAAGAGGAGATGGGTGGGGGGAGGGGAAGTCAATAAGGATTCAGTGTCACCAACACAGACCCTCCTCTCTTTCTCTCTGTCAAGCTTCTCACTCTGGTCTGTTATGTTCTTCTGACACAGTTATTGATGTCAAAGCACTCCAACTTCATTGTGTGTGTGTGTGTGTTTAGGAGGCACTCTATAACTTTAAACCTTGATATACCGCAACGGATAAACATATGCTGTAGTAACCGAGGACTGTTTCTATCAGTATGACAGATTAGAGGAAGATGAGATACCACTCTCACGAAAATAAATACTGGTGTCATTTACAGGTTACAGATATTTATGCTTTTCTTCCTCTAGTTTACATTTCAACAAAAACATTTGCATTGCAGAGAGACATTTTCCTGACATTTTCTCTTTTTTTATTGTCATTGTTTTCTACACTTCATCCTATCAAATCTATCTTGAAATGTGCTTGTTACCCCCTGATAACAAATATGCCTCCAATAACAAGACACCACTGTGAAGGTATTTTAGATTGTGAGTGTTTGTGTTGCAACATGTATTGAGAGGGATTACGTCCTGCCAGAGAATTTTATTTCTTCTCGTTGGTTTCAGGTGATTGACAGTAAGCGGGGCGCAACGTAACGCAGTGATATGAAAGCACTCGACCTGGGGACTCCCTGGCACAATGAGATAATGATAAAACAGAACTCGAACAAGACCAAATCAAGGCTTCAGTTTTTTGCACTGTGATGGATTTTCTGTCTAAGGCAATTTTCAAGTCTATTGAAAGTTGTTATTCAAGTGGAGTAAAAAAAAAAAATGGAAGCAAAAAATGGTTATCGTATTTTGTTTTAATACACCACGGGGAAAAATATAAAGTAGAGAGGCACAACTCAAACAAACAACAATATTATCCGCTAACAATAAAACTGAAATGTGACACTGACTTTGGGACCTCTAATCTCACAAGAACTCACTTGATCCAAAGAAGCCCCTAATCAAAACAACAATGGAGGCAGAGGATCAGACTCAGCATGCTCAGCCTCACCTCACACAGTAAGAAACTCTGCTCTCGCTGGTTATACTGTCAGACTGAACCTGTGACAGGATTTGGTCCAGATCTGTACAGATGTTGGGTTATAATTATCAGACATTATTGAGGTAGCTTCACAGGGTTAGCTGAAATTGAATCCCTCACCCTATCAGATGAATTTAGGCTAACCACTGGTCTCGATCAAGCCTTTGATCCAATTGTCCGGTCGGGCAAATCTGCTGTAAATCAGCCTGATAATCCTCTGGCATACTACTCTATCTATGTCTTATACCCTTCCTGACTGTCTCTCTCTCTCTTATTCAATACTGCGCCTATTTTTTGTTTCTGTTCCTGTGTATACTTGTACATGCTGTTCATATTGTTCAAAAACAATGGACCCCATGCTCGTTGATTTCTGGGATTCAAAAATGTTCCCTTATTTTTTCTCTTCTCTTAGGTAAGAGAAATGTTCCGAGTGGTCTGGAGCACTCTTACCAAAATAAGAAAAAGACATCTTGTTTCCACAGTCAACAAATTGTTCGTCCAACGCAAAGAACAATAAGTTTTAAATCTGAGGCACATTTATTCTCAAATCTATTAAAATATTTAATCGTGATTAATCGCATGATTGTCCGTAGTTAATTGCGGTTAATAGCAAATTATCACACATTTTTAATCTGTTCAAAATGTACCTTAAAGGGAGAGTTTTATTAGTATTTAACACTCTTATCAACATGGGAATGGAAAAATATGCTTGCTTTATGCAAATATAATATACACAGGTACTGAATTTAGCATAAAAAAATATGCTCACATCATAACCTCAACACATCAAGCCCAACAGGCAACAACAGCTGTCAGTGTGTCAGTGTGCTGACTTGACTATGACTTGCCCCAAACTGCATGTGATTATCATAAAGTGGACATGTCTATAGAGGGGAGACTCTATATGAATTATAAATGGGTTCTATGGGTACCCATTTTCATTCACATATCTTGAGGTCAGAGGTCAAGGGACCCCTTTCAAAAATGGCCATGCCAGTTTTTCCTCACCAAAATTTAGCGCAAGTTTTGAGTGTTATTTATCCTTCTTAGTTCCAAGCCTCCAAGCTAGTCTGGCATGGTTGGTACCAATGGATTCCTCAGGTTTTTTAGTTTCATATGATGCCAATATCTCCACTCTAGCTTTAAAACTGAGCCCGCTACAACCTACAAATCACAAGTTGCATTAATGCATTAAAGAAATTAGTGGCGTTTAAACACATTTCCATTATCGCATTATCGCGTTAGTTTTGATAGCCCTAAAAATAATACATGAATATTATATAATCAAATGTATATTATTATACGTTATAGAGTAATTATAATGATTGGATTATTAAAGAAATACTATTGGTCCATTGATCCAACTAAGCCCTTGGATGATACTGTGTGCGGTCAGCTTCTGAATGGCTTATATTCTGCTCTTAGATGCTACTGAAGCTCTAGAAAATCATGTTTACTTTGTTTAAGTTTATTTAACATAAAGCAAGCATTATTTGCCCACTCCCATTTTAATAAGAGTATTAAATACTTGACAAATCTACCTTAAAAGGTAGATTTTGAACAGATAAAAAATGTGTGAATAATTTGCGATTAATTACGATTCAATATTTTAATCGATTGACAACCCTAATTACAAGTTATCTGAAATTTTGTGTTATCTAATGCCACCTTTTGGTGAATTTAGGAGAAATCTACAGACACAAATAGACAAAGTGTAGTATAGTGTAGTGGATGCTTTCCACTAGTCTGAAAGAAGACATGTTACGGAAGCAAAAATAGCCCAAAATCTCAAAATTGACCAGTGCATTAAAAACAATGTTGTTGCCTGGGGTGTCTCGCCTCAAAAAACTGATGACCATAACATAAACCTATAGTTTAGTTTAGAAACCGCAATGTTTCTATGTTGAGGAACATTGAGGATGTCAATACAGTGGTGACAAAAATATATATTTCTGGAAGTAACAGCTCTATTCCTACTGTGGCCCCTAATGTGAATAAAAATGTATTGTGCACAAGTGTGAGGAACTCTGCCTACAAGCTATGTTATTATGTTACCATGTCATCATTTCAGGCAGCGGGGAACACTGAAAACCTCCTGCTTTTTGTGTCACTCCATCCCTCCCTCTGCTCTGCCCTCCTCCATCACTGTGTCTCTATCCGTCTGTCCCTGTGCCTCAGCTGCCATCCTTCCATCATTTCTATCTCTCCCTGGTGTGCTGTGCTTTTTCGCCTCATCGCCTCACCAGCCCCCCCTTCATCTCTGGCCCCCCCTTTTCTCTCTCTTTCCTCTTCTGTTATTCTCGTTCAATACTCTACAGCCCCCCCCCCACCTCCACCTCCATCATGTTACCTCTCCTTGACTCCGTCCTTTTTCTCCCACTGCCACTCCCTCCTTCACTCCCCCTGTCTTTCTTCCTGTCATCATGCATCATGCCGTTTCTTATCTGTTGGTCACATTCTGCTTCTTGCTGGGTATTCATAATCTGTTACACTATCTCTCTCTCTCTCCGTCTTTCTCTCTTTTGTGTCCTGTGTTTCGTCTCCTCCACATGACGCAATTATCTGGCTTTCATCGCTGTTGTCTCACATGTGCTGATGCCTCAGTAGTGTGTACTTGCTCCTGTATGTGCCGTGTGCACATGTAACACATGTCTATACGCTGCATGTTTGGGGGATCATTATTTATCCATTTTTCAACGATTTTTTTTTTCCACATTTGTTTTTTTTAAATAAGAGAAAATATGAAGAATGCAAAAAAAACTCTTGGGGGAAAAATGTTTGCAGAATCAATATTTGTTTTATTCTCTTATTGTATTATTGTTTATTACTTCCAGAGGCTCTTGGAGGGCGAGTCTGCAGCATAATCAGCCTCTCCTCATGTTCACTTCTCCATCTATTAGCAGAATTGTATTCGGAGTTGCCTTTGCCACAGGAAGACCTTGAGTTTGCTGTAAACTGCAGTGAACGGTTTCCTCTGGCAGCGGGAAACGGCAACGTTTTGGTGCGTGGGAGCATAAAATTAAACTGAAAATCAGTTTAAACTGATCTGGTCTGTTCCTTTCAATGAAACTCTGCTGGCTTTTTTTTGTTGTTGTTTTGGTGAGAATCGTTAAGAACGGAAACCTTGTGCTTGTGTGTGTTCCCAGAATCTCATTGGTATGGTCCTTGTGTCCGGCAGTTGTTGCGGTGAGCGCTGGAGCAGAGTTCAAAGAGAGGACAGGAGAGGGGAGGACCTACACAAAGAGGAACCACAATTCAAAGTGATAGCTCCTGTATAATATTGGAGCACAGGGACACACACACACACACACACACACACACACACACACACACACACACACACACATACAAATTATAGCCACCCACAGATGAAATGTGTAGTAGTGGCTGTCTGATAGTTCCCTACAATATACTAGAGCATGGGGACATGCACTCCTGCACAGCCAGGAAGCAGACAAATGCAAATTACAATAGCTAATATCCCAGTGTGCAGTCATAGCATGGACACACACCTCGCACACACACAAAACCACAAGCTTACTGCATTCAACAGAGCCCTTTGATAATGTCACAGCCTTTAGGCCAAAATTGTCCCGAAGAGATCAACCCCCCCCCATGCTGCTTCGATTCAGCATCTTAAAAATGTGTGCGTGCATATGTGTGTGTGTGTGTGTGTTTGTGTGTGCTCCTCTAAGGCCAGCGGTGATGAAGGCTGCCTGCGGTGACAAGACAAGCTTCATCGTGACACCAAACACCCCGGGGGACCGTAGACACCCCGCCGCTCACGGAGGAGTGAAAGAGGGATGGAGGGACAGATGAGTGGGAGAAGAAAAAGGAAAAAGAGCATGCGAAGGGGAGATGGAGGCCGACGACGAAGGAGACATACGAATGGAGACGGCGCTGCGCTGAGAAAAGGGGGAGACTGAGAGGAGAGGTAATTTGCGATGACAGAACGAGAAAGGGAAAAAACAGAGGTAGCAAGAGACGGAGGACGCAGGAGAAGATATGCAACGTGATGGATAAAAAAAAACAAACACAGAAAACAAGAAAAAGATGAAAGGCGTCAGACAGAGAGAGATATGGGGGGAATCTTCATTAGAAGAGGAGGAAGAGGTAGAAAGAGCATTTATCTAAGCCCTGAGGGGAGGAGAAAAAGAAACGCAGCGAGTGGGAGATGGCGTACACAAGAAAGAAAAGCAAAAATGGAAGAGCGAGGGATGAACATGAGCAATGAGAAGCTGAAGAGGAGCTGCCTTTTGAAAGCTATTTGGTCCTGAGCCCCCATTAATTCAGCCCGCATTTAGCTCTCTCTGTGAAGTGCTTTGGTAACAATGGATTCATCAAGCAGCCTGTACGATTTGAATTTAACTCCAGGAAGGGAGAAGGGGATGGAGAAAGGGTTGTGGGAAGAGGAGGAGGAGGAGGAGGAGGGGGCCGAGTGGTGGCAGAGATGCAGTTAGTAGAAGAAGAAGAGGAGGGGACGGGCCGAGTGTGTAGCGCTCCTTCATTGTGCTGAGGGCCATTCATCGTGAATAGATGCTCGCGGGAAGGGCGGGGTGTCAACTTTTATTGTCAGAAAGATGAGTTATTGTTTATTCACCAGGACAGACACAAAGGGAGGCAGGGAAGATAAGGACCACCTTTGTGAGTGTGCAAGTATGTGAGAGAGTGCAGCGATGTATTCGTTGTGTGTGTGTGTGTGTGTGTGTGTGTGGGCAGAATCAAACAAGTGGAAGGCAAATGCAGCGTGATTACTACACATGGGGAAATCAAAAATAATTACATGCAATTTATTCTCTAGAAAATCATGTTTAAATGTCATCCGGGATGTTTCAACCGCGACCACGTGCAGATGAGGCTACTATGCTGCATTTTCAGGAGGCCGCACATTTCTGACATACCCCGTTCCCCCACATAATCTTTTTTTCCGTCTCTCCCCTCCTCCATTGTCTCCCTCCTCTTCCCATACTTATCTACTGACTTTGAAACCTACTGTGGGACAACGGAGGCCAAGTAAGCACCATACGGGCTGAGATAACAGCACTCGGCTAACACGGCGACCAATAAACAACACAGTAAACACTCTGCACGGTTGTTTATCCATATCAACAATCACAGCCTCTATAAAGTCACACAGCTTTTCACCTCTGTAGTGCCACTGTTTTACACGAGAAAGTCACTGATACGCACGGCTAATTGTCGCAGAAAAAATACCCACATTTTCTGAAAGAAAGAAAAGTTCACACCCATATTTTTATGTCCGCACATTCACAAAAGTTGTTGTGGATCCTGCGGCAAGCTGATCACTGCTGTTTACAGTAAATGAGGTCCTTTTGTGAAGAGACGGCTCAGAGAATGTTCCGGTAATAGAAAGCGAAGAGACAAATGGGTACAGAATGCAAATGAGCTGCTGATTATGCACCAGAGTCCCGCTAAGTCACAGACGAATTATGAGCTGATGGTCCCCTGGGTAAGGATGTGTAAAAAGGCTTCCTAACTTCGGTGGTCAAGTGGCCACACAGGTGGAGACTCCTTTATTTCATCTTGCAGAGTCAAAGTTAACCAGATTGCATGGTGTCAACTACAGAGCAGAAGACCTGCTGTAACCCGAGGGGACAAACACACACCAGCCCTTTGAAGGTGTCACAATGGTTTCATTCTTTTTGCCGACTTCAAAGAGAATATTTGGGTTATTTCTTCAGTTTGTTGGAACGACTTTTTGCTTTTTTTCTACTCTACAATGTGAAATCTTGCTGTCGATTCACACAGAAGCTCTGGCTTATATGGGTCCCCCGCCCTATTGGGCCCCCGGGGCCTGTACACAGTCAGCCTGACTGACAGTCTATCCATAGAACAGTTAAAAACCAGAGAAGCAAATGGTGGTTTTATCATCTGAGATTCACCAGGATTATTGATTAGATTTAAGATTATTTTTTAATACTTTAAAGGTACAGTGTGTAGGATTTGGCAGAATCTAGTGGTGTGGTTGCAGATTGCAACCAACTGAGTACCCCTCAGATCACTCCTCTCTTTCCAAGACTGCGGTAACGTGAACCGCCGAGTGCAAAACCGTGGTAACACCGCTTGCCTCGCTCAGAGGCCATCTTTAACATAATAACACTATACTTTAGGAGCAACGGAAGTCAGACTCATTCTAAGCGAACAAAAACACAACAATTTTTTTTATTTTCGGGTGATTATACACTAATGAAAACATAGTTATGAATATCATATTCCATTTCTGCTAATAGATGCCCCGAAATGTTACACACTGTGCTTTAAAATTAAACAATTTTCTTTTAAATTCCCAGAAGTTAAAAAAAATGTCACAGATAAACTGGAGGACATAGAGGAAAGAAAGAAATGATAGACTACAGAAGCAGTTTACTTACACATCACTTGGATATACGCATTCAGCACACATACACACAGACGCGCACGCGAACACCACCACCACTACCATCAACCACAACATCAATAGAGCTTCTGGTCATTAATCGAAGCTGATTTGACAGTCAGACCAACCTCCTATTTATTCTCAGCATAGGGCCTTGTTACGTCAGCCTATCATCAGTCTTTGTTGACCCTTACACACACATACACACACACTGCGTGTCTCTGTGACACAAACAGAATTGAGAAAACCCCAGAGAGGGTCAGCGCATGAAAGGCCTCTCCTCCAAACGGCTCATGTATTCAACCCGTTCCCCCGGTGGATCTGCCCTATATTGACAGAGCAGAATGGCGAAGGCCCTCGTCAAAGTATCAGACAGAACAGCGTGACACAGTTCTCACACTACCTGAATGACACGGCAAATAATACAACAATGCGTCCCTCCCTTTGAAAGGGCAATTTCAATGAGTTGTGGCAACATTCTCATTGTGTATGAGGCCAACGCGGAGCTACATTTAAAACCTTCTAAAGGTGAACAAACAGCCTATATTTTAGAGGGAATGAAGCGGCGTCTGAAATATGGATGCGGCTTGAAAACAAAATCAATGCGGATAACACGGTGAAAGTGAAAAAAGCTGAAGAAGCAGTGAAGTGTTATTCTCATAGAGAGCTTTTATCTTGTCAACTTTGAGAGCCATACATAATGTGTGTGTGTGTGTGTGTGTGTGTGTGTTTTGAAGTAAATAAAAGTCTGTTTTGCAGCCCTTACTTATTGATAAAACAGTAATTCTACTACAGGCATTTCATAAGAAAGGTTTACATTTGTTGTTCTAAGGTACAGTAAAAGGAAAAATGTATTTGTGTGGCATCTTTATATAGCGAGTGTCACAAAGTAACTCTCAAGTCAATAAAGCAAACTTCAGGACGTACTTCACACGGTCATCGACAAAACGCCACTTTGTACAAATAGGTGCTCAGACGCATTTTAAAACAGTCTGACCAACCTAAAGGCAACAAGACCCTGAAGGCCACAACAGCAAAAAGGCTCACTGATCCTGAAACTTGACTCAGGGATAGCCGGAAAAACTTGTCCAGTATGTAAAGTACAAACATAAGCGCGGGGGCCTGATTGCAGAGAGACATACAGGTAAACATAATCTCCAAATCAACATTGCATTTCACGAGCTTTCAGTGACACAAAAATCAAGAATAGGGGCGAAATGCACCCCGCGGCTGTTTCTACATAAAAAGCCTTGCTGTGGCATTCTGAAGCAGCTGTAATTTCTGCAGCGCCGACAGCCAAGAGAGACCGAAGCATGTATAATCAATTATAGTAGTTGTTTTGAAGCACAATAGACTGTAGTTTGGAAAGATTTCTAGGATGGAAAAAGCAGAAGTGGAACAGAAGAGACTACTGCAGATGTGCTGTTCACAGTGAAAGGTTATACGAATCAAAAACAATGTTGAAGTTTCTACAACATTGTTGTGAATTTTCAGTCAATAGTTGGCCTCAGCAATACCGTACATGATAATACATACTTGTGTTTTTTTCAGTTAAGCTGGAGGGAACTATTGGCTATACAATCCTTATCAGCAGTTATACAGTCCTGTACCGCAGCTGATATGGTTCTAATCTACACGGCAACATCTGGTGCTGAGAAATGAAGCCAACACGGAAGTTCCTCAAATGGCCACTTGAGGCTGGCTCCAAAAGAGTTAAAAGAGTTAAAACGCCCAACTTTACACCAGAAATAAACATGTTTTCAGCCTGATACAAGAAACGGTTGACTTTGCTGATATCTCCGTTCATCACAACTGTAGAGGGGGTGAATTTTTCTACAACTCGCCCGTTTGATTTATATTAACGCTTAAAGTTACGCTTGAGCCAGACTGCCCCAGTGAGCAGTGCGTGACGGCTGTCTCGCTGAACCGCTGCGTGTCCCACTCGTGGGTTGTCCACACCGGCAGCGTTTCTGCTGCTGCCAGCCCTTTCTTTCTACATTGAGTTTGCCTTTCATAATGGCCATTTAATTTCATTATAAATGTAATTTATATTTATAATAGACAGAAAAAGGTTAAGAAGCGTGTGCTCATTTGAAAACGAGACAAAAGTGAGCATGGCTCACATACCCCCGCTCACTGCTTGACCCCTAATGAAGTAGGGGAGTAGTCAAATGCTCAATGTGCAGCTGTAAGTTGATTTACCTCCAAAAAAAATTATCCACCGAGTTACAGCCATCTCTTTCCCAATGTAAGTCTATGGGAGGAAGTCTTTTGGGCCCAATGGCATCACATGGCGGACACAGAAGTTGTAGTACCACCGTTTGGACACTACGAAAATTTGCATCACAGCCCGGCACTCTTCCTGGGGGCTCGAAGTTAAGCTGTGTTGTCACTGCCAAGATGTCGGCCACTTTGAGTTTCACTATGGCTCTTCAGAAACCTTTAGGAGATGTCACGGAGACTACGTCAATATTTTATACAGTCTATGGTTCTTATGAATGCCATAGCAGCGTCTCATCTGCATAAAACTGTTGAGGTGTCTGAAATTGTTGTGGTGGCACTAATTTCTTTAGCGGAACAAATAAAGTGGCGTCTCTTACAAAAACATCAAAGTAACCTGTGGACTATTTTGACAACTGGTAGCGCTTTGGAGCTATGTTGTTTTTTTTGAGTGAGTCCTCATTTTGTTTGTGTCTTTTGCTCTACTAGACAGATATGCACACACACACACACACACACACACCACCAACGGTTTCACACAATTCCACAGTTGGGGGGCGTTAATATGCCAAGAAACCTACAGCGGTACAGTGCCAACAATAGTTGCAAAGTGTTAGTTCGCGGAAATAGATGCAAACCATGCAGGTTTCAAAATATTCCAAAAATGTTTTATGAGGAGGGGAAGGAATTTTTGTAACTGTAGACCTGAAGAGGATACACAAGAAACACTAAATGCAAAGATATGTGTGTCTGTTTACACTGTGTATTTCTTGATATAGTATGTACGGGCCAAAGCCTCCCCAATAAATACATAAATATTAAACTATTTTCACTACTTAGCGTGGCCTGACAAATCAACTTGAGCTTAATAACCCCTTCTTTTAATCTAAAGTGTTATTGGAGTCAAATTACCAGGGAGGAGGACATTTTTCCCGTTATATTTTCAGCCTCCTTCCTCATTTGCAGCTGATGGCCAGAGTGAACTGGAGGGGAGCGGCGAGGCTGCGAGGTGGGAGGGAGGGACAGTGGGTGGGGAAGAAAAGTGGCGCTGCGCTGCTGATGGGACTTTTATGATGTCCTGTGTCGCTGGAGCGTGGAGCTGGAAGAGGAGGGATAAGGGCCAAGAGAAAGGAGTGTCAGCAAGGCTTCTGGAAGGATACGCTCCAGAGTGAGCGCCTGGTGGGTTTGGAGGGCTCAACAGAGTGGGACAAAGACAGTGAGAGTGTCTCAAACTGTGTTAGTGTGTGTGTGTGTTGTTCTCCTACAGTATACAATACTCAGATTTTATTATACAGAATGAGAAAGTTTTTGCAAAATCATTTCTTATAAAGTTTTTTAGGCTTTAGGTTAGAAGCACCATGTTATATATGTACAAAGTGATGTTTTAAGTCATAAGGGAACAGAACTTCAATAAGTAATTCACTGCAGTTCTTGCTGAAACAGATGTTGGGGCTGAACATACTGTAATGCAGGAATGGGCACAGAAGAACAAAAAATGCCCAACAATCTCTAAATCTTTGCGTGAAATTGACTCCTCGCACTTTAAAATGAACCAATTCAAGCTGTAATCATGCCTCAACACTCACACACTTATAATGTCACCCAGCATTTAAACCTTGTATACAAGGTGAGGAGATGGTTAACCTCTTCCATCCTCTGGATGTGAATAGAAATAAATAGAAATAAAATGCACAATTTTATATTGAGCCACTTAAGACATGATAGTTTTCTCATTTCGTTTTCGTTTAAGGAAGAGGCCATTATTACAATGGTGACAAACTATCCAATCACACTGTGCAGCAGTCCTTGACATTGCCAGCATATTAGGAAATTCTGCATGTACAAGAGGAGCCAAAATCTTGCCCTGTGACACTTTTCTCCAATCGGAAATGTGTCAAGACACATCTGTGTCAATCAATCATGCATTCGCAAATTAAGTTTTGGAGAGCCAGATCAGGAAATGACACCGTGTTACCATGTTTCCACTCAAGTTTCAGGTTTTATATGATGGAGCTGACTGTTCCAAAAAAAGGTAAAATTACATTTTGATGTGCGCCTTACATAAGAACTGAAAATGAGAATTACCGAATCACGGTAGTATGCCTCTGCCAACCAGTTGCAGTTCATGTCTTTCCAAAATATCATCACTTCATAATTTTATCCTGTTAGACATTTGTGTGAAATTGTTATAATTAGTATAGGAATTCTTGAGTTATGGTCAAATAGCCAGCAGGGGGCGACTCTGGTTGCAAGAAAAAGTCTGATTGTATAGAAGTCTATGAGAAAATGACCCTACTTCCCACTTGATTTATTACCTCAGTAAACATTGTAAACATGAGTTTATGGTCTCAGTCGCTATTTTCAAGTCTTTTTCAATACAGCATGATGTTCATTTAGTAAATTATGGTCCCATTTAGAGTCAAATAGACCTTAAAGCAGGGTATACTTTAGGGCGTGGCTACCTTGTGATTGACAGGTCGTTACCACGGTGTTGTCCAGTCTGGGAGTTGTCCGTGTTTTCGTCTTAAAACTTTAACCCTTTCACAGTGTGTTTTCAGTTCATGACAGTTAATTGTAATATTTTGGTCGCCTAAAAATGTCTTATTCAGCATTCAGTTGTACCTCTCGTGTCACTTCTGGTTGCAAAAAAACAAAATGGTTATGACCAAAATGCCGAACTCGAGGCTTCAAAACGGCAGTCCACAAACCAATGGGTGACATCCACTTGTTATATACAGTCTATGATTAATCCTTGAATCCAAGTGGATGTTTGTGCCAGATGTAATGAAATTCCCTCCATGTGTTTCTGAGATATTGCTTTCACGAGAATGGGATGGAGGTAAGGTCATAGTGACCTTTGACCACCAAAATCTAATCAGTTCATCCATGTGTCCAAGTGGACGTTTGCGCCAAATTTGAAGAAATTCCCTCCGGACGTTCCTGAGATATCATGTTCACAAGAATGGTGCAGACGGACGGACAACCCAAAGTCATAATACCTCGAGACAGAGAAACAAAAATATAAACATTTCTGTTTTTATGTTGAAATCCGTTTTACTTTGTGGTCACTAAGATGACTGGTTGGGGTTGGAGCTCAGGTTGGGGTTCAGGTTAGTGCAAACACAAATTGATGGGAAAACAGCCTTTGACACAACACCGGCAAGTCTTATGAGAGAGTCAGAGCTTAAAATACAATGTCTCTCCGCCTCATGAGAGTTGACATGCTGTATGCGTAGGGGTCAGTGAATAAGGCTAATCAATGAGAGGTAAGGACGAGTTCACAGACACAGCCATGAACGCGCTACCCCAATTTACCCATCAAATCATGTTTGTGTGCATCTCCATCTACCTGTGTCTGGACCATTTGTGTCTGTGTGCTCACCCATGTGTGCATGATGCAGTGTTTGGAGGTGCCTGAGTACATCTCTCGCTGTGTGCAATCTGGAGCCGGTCTGTGGTTGTTGTATTTCTTTTTTTCCCCCTTCATCCCTCCGTTGGCTCCTCTCAAATGGCAATTTGTAAAACATGGTCCTCTGTTAGCCCTCTCCCTCGCCTCAAAGCCCTTCCCTGCACGACTGCTCCCCTCCCTCATCGGTCCTCCCCCTCGCCTCTTCGCATCACTCGTTTTACTTCCTTCCTTCACTTTCCCGTCTCTCTCCTCTCATTTCCATACCTCCTGTGCACTCTGCATCCTCGCCTATCTCCCTCTCTCTCTGCCTGTTTATCTCCCTCCCTCGTTCTGTCTCTCTCCCTCTCTCTCATTTGCCCTTCGTATTCCATGTGATTTTTCTTCTTCATTATCTCTACCTCTTTTTTTCCTTTGTCCATCGTTGCTGCTGCTGAGAGTCATTACCTCCTCCAGCTCACACTGCTGTACTTACTTTAGGATTCTTTTAGGCATCTCAACTGGCGTCTTACTCATAATGTAATTAAGAGTTTGTTTCTCTGCATACAGTATCGTATTGATATGCACATAAAGATGCAGTCGCTGTTGAATCTCCACTTTAAACTGCATACTTTATGAACTGCTGCTCACTCTGGCTCCGTTCCCAAGAGGAAGTGGTTGGGAACAATGAAAAAAGTTTTGCACTGCTCGCTCGAAGTTAAAAGAAGCAACCTGCAGATGGTTACAAGCCGTTCTCACTCCCACCTCGTCACATACGGACGCTTGGTCACGCACTGGGTACCCCTTTAGCGTAATTTTTCAATGTATAGGGTAGTCTGATATACTTCCTGTGGTTAACGTTGTGAAATCAAACAGAACTACTTCATTCTGGTTTAGGAAAAGATCATGATTTAGGTTAAGTTACTCACGTAAGTTAAGTACGTTACGTAACTTAAAATAAGTTAATGTTGAGTTTTGGTTTCACACCATAGAACGTATATGAGAAATGGACGTAGTTACCGTGACGTCACCCATTGGTTTGTGTACTGCCATTTTGAAGCCTTGAGTTCGGCATTTTGGCCGCCGCCATCTTTTTTTGCAACCAGAAGTGACACGAGAGGGTGGAGCTAAGTACAACCGAATGCTGAATAAGACATTTTTAGGCAACCAAAATGTTACAACTCCCAGACTGGACAACACCGTGGTAGCGACCTGTCAATCACAAGGTAGCCACGCCCTACAGCATCCCCTGCTTTATGATCTATTTGACTCTAAATGAGACCATAATTTACTAAATGAACATCATGCTGTATTGGAGACTTGAAACTAGTGATTGAGACCATAAACCCATGTTTACAATGTTTACTGAGGTAATAAATCAAGTGAGAAGTAGGCTCATTTTCTCATAGACTTCTATACAATCAGACTTCTTTTTGCATCCGAAAGAGTCGCCCCCTGCTGGCTATTAGAAAGAATGCAAGTTTAAAGAACTTCCGCATTGGCTTCACTTCTCAGACCCGGAGGTTGCCCAGTGTTTGACACGGGACATGAACAACGGTCTCCTGGGTGAAAGTTCTGTGTTTGTTTGACCCATCCATTAACCCCGACCTCCTCCCTACGCCAACGAAGTGAATGGACGGCTGGAGCAGTTGCTTTGAGCGTCTAATATTGCAGCAGATGGGCTTACATTGGAGTTAGTTGAAAGCCCGGTATGTCTCATACAGACGCTAAAGGGCGTGACAAAGCATCGGTATTTGGCGACCTGGGAATGAGACCGGGCTGGATGTCGTCAGTATAATACTAAAAATACAAAGAGGGACTTGTACATGGCTGCTGGTGAGTATGCTTGTGTTTCACTCAACAGTTACAGCACCTGTATTGCCTAATGGTGCTTCAACAGAGTCGGACACAGTGGCTGTTGCAGAGATTGAACCTTGAAATTTGAAAGAGGAATAGCTGAGAGCTGCTAAGTGTAGAAGGAAAACGATGGAGGATAATGCATAAATGGAGAAGAGGAGAGCGATGAACAGACAGACTCTCTTCTCTCGGCCTCGTCTGCTTCATATTACTTCCCTCCTCTCCATTTGTCTCATTTTCCAGCAATAACATCAATTGTTTACCCTCGCCTATTATTCATTTCACCTCTATTAAATATGTTCCAGGGTTTCTCCAGTACTTTGCATTATTAGCCAGATGCAGCTCTCCGTCCTTTGAGGTAAACAGTGTCTCACTCTTTTATCTTCATTAGCCGTCCGTCCACCCCTCTTTTATATCCCTCTCCCACCCCTTGACCAATCCATCCATCCAGCCACATGCCTGCACACAAACACACACACGTGCGCTTGTGTGCGCCACTGGGCGTTTCCATGACAACGTCAACACGGAGACCGCCCCTCTCTGCCCGCGGTTCAGCTCATTTGCACTTCATTTGCATGTTTCTGGAGCGACCGGCGGCTTTTGACTTTGACAATGGCGGGGGAAACTGGCATGACCCTGCCCGTTTCCCTCTCTCTCTCTTTCTCAGTGTGTGTGTGTGTGTGCTTCGTCCTCTCACCCAGCGTTTAACCTCTCAACTCAATCTCCGCTCATCACTCTTTTCCCCCTCTCTCTCTCTCTCTCTGTCCATTCGCCATAATAGTGTCAGTCAAAATCACATTCCCTTTTCCTCTCTCCCCATCCGTCTTTAGCTGCTTGTGTTTTGAAAACACATCGCTTTCACTTTGTCAAATTGCACATTTACCTCCTCCTTCTCTGTTTCTCTCATTTGTAAACATTTTCTTCCATCATTTTCCAACACCCATCTGAAAGAAGCTGCAACTGTAAGTCTTTCATTCCCTCTCTGAATGGAGAGAGAGAGCTTTCCATCCATTTCCTTTGCAGACAAACACAGCTGCTGTTCAACACTCGTGCACACACACTTCGCTATTGACACTGCATCGCATTAAACTACGCACAATTATTGACAGTCTATAACGAGAAACATACTGGCACGTGTGCACAAACATATACGTGCGTTGCCCACATCCCTACTGAGAGAAACACACATTAATAGTAGAAAACAGACACTCCTGCACACACCCACACTCAAGAAGACGTCCCCAAGTAGCTGTGAAATTAAACTTCTTTTTCAGATCCGACATGTTGAAAAATCGTTTGAGTGGTTAACCAGACACAAAAGCACTTGCCTTTTTTTTCCCTCATGTCTTTTTCTTTTTTCCATTATGAGGATTTCCAATTAAACAAATTCTCCATAACTGAGATTAGCATCACTAATTTGCTTCCTCCACTCCACAACAAATTACATGCCAGCATCAACAAAATGGCAGTCACCTCCTATTCCCCATATTCTGCCGGAGAAATAGCAAAGTTAAAACTAGAAAAGTGCACTTCATAAAGTGCAGATCTCCGCCCAGAACAGTCCTGAAAAAGAAACTTTAACCGTCCCGAAGTGAATGAAAACCGTCCCCAAAATCAATATGTTGTTTCTCTGCTTCGTTATTATCATCTATAGTTGTTAGCGGCATAATAAAAGCACCATTAAAATGTTGAGGAAATAAATATTTATATTTATTTTTGCTAGCCCTACAGCAAAAAAAAGTAAAAAGTCACACTAAAAGATACAGGATTCATTTAAAAATAATCCAGATTATATCTGAGTTAACTGCCATTTCTTATTGTTTTATATGTAGTTTATGCAAAGCACTTATAATCAATAACAGCTATTTACACTTTTCTTATCAAAGTACAAGTACCTCAGCTGTGTACTTCAGTACAGAACAGGAGTATCTGGTTACTTTCTTCTCTGATATAAATTTGGTAAAATGTAAATACTGATGTAAAGTGTCTGGAACCCCGAACTCAAAGTACTTTTACCTCCAAACTGTACTCAGCTGAGGTAGTTCGTACCGGGAAAGATCTCTGTTCGTCCCAAACACATTTTCTGTCATCCCCAGAAAACGACCAATGCTGCAATGTTTTATCTTGGCGTGCAAAGCTGGAAGAACTAACCTGTAGCGGCAGTAGGCGATTTGGGGGGGGGGGGGGGGGGGGATACTATCCCTCTTGTAAGCTAAAATGACCAAAATGCATCCCCCTTTTTAACCTGCCATCCCCCCTCTCCATCCCCTAGCAGCAGAGGGAGAGCAGGGGCAGAGGGGTTGTTTAGTTGAATATGTTAGTCTAGTCTGCCTGACTCATTGATTGTTTATTTGACCGAGGGGTGTGCCAGTTAGAATCTATGGCACCGACCATGAACCATATAAATCCATGGCGCTGTCCGAGGTGCTGAAGTAGCAGACGTATTTGTAATTGCAACTTTTTCTCTCAGTCCCGCCCTTCTGTTAGTTTCGTCTTGGATCTATAATATTTACTTTATAGCTAGAGGGGCCAGTTTGCTAGTCGCAGGTGAATTAAATGAACTCTCCCCCCTGTAAAAAATTAACAAATCGCCTACTGCCAAGCGGAAACAAGATTCCAACATGAAGCAGCTGTTGATCATTTTTGGCCCCTACCGGCTGATTGAGTGATGAGTCAGCAGTCTATCATGGTATAAAACAGTCAAAACAAAAGTTTTTTCAAAGATGTGAAAATCACCGCAACCACGCGAGGTCCTTGAGCATAAAGTCATAAATGATCACAAAAAATATTAGGCTGCTGGGTCCAGTAGTATGCGCGATTAGCCGCGGACAGACAGATGTGCACGCACACACACACGACCAAACGCATGATCTCCCCCCCCAGGCTTCCGCCTAGCTGAGAATGATGTGTGAGTATAACAGAACATGTCTGTCGTACGACTGTGTGTTCACATCCTCCGCTCTGGAGGATTTAAAAAGCCGTGCTCAGGATCTCTGCTTTAATTGGCTGCGCTGTTGAAGAGCAGAAGTGTTCACAGGCTTCATTACTGCCAAGCCTACATGAGGCATGTCAACGGGGTAAAAATTAGACGCCATCACCAGTCACTACACTGTGTATATATTGTAAGTGTGTGTTTCGCTGTCTTTGTGAGAACCAAATGTGTATGCTCGCATGCATAAAAGACAGCATTACATATTATTATGAGTCACCAACCATATGTGTGTGAGCAGTGGAGGGTGCAAAGAAGTGTGTGTGTGTGTGTGTAGGGAAGTGGAGGAAGCATTCATTAATGCTCGAGTGTGTTAGTGTGTGTGTGTGTGTGTACTCGCCTGCATTTGTGTGTTTGTGAGAGACAGAGAGAGGGACATTGTGTGTGTGTCAAAGAAAAAAGAAATCACTGCTCTCCGGCTCTCGTCTGACATTTTCAAATCCAGCCAGCGGAGGACAGAGAAAGTTTTTATGAAAACAGACTAACTGTCCAGCAGAGATGACAGACAGGGAGACAGCGAGAGAGAGACAGACAGAGAGAGAGACGGGGGCGAGAGCATTCAAAGAGAGAGAAAACGCAGCGGGAGGGGAAAGTATTCAGAGAACGAGAGAGAGAACAGTATTCAGAAAGTCAGAGGGAGAGGAAGGGCCTGTGCAGTTTCATTGATTTGAACCGGTAGGAGGGGAGAGAGCGGGTACAGGGGGAGGCTCGGAGACAGAGCGGCTACTGTAAGAAAATGGCTTTGTAACACAGTTAAAGAGCAGCACAGAAGACACTGAGTCTGACGGACGGAAGGCTAGAAAGGGACAGCATAGAAGACACAGAAAGTATTTGCATGTATTGGACTTCTCAAATTTTGCGATCCACGTTCGTGTAAACAGCTGGAACTGTTATTAACATCTCCAAGTGACAATCTGTAGTCTTCAGACGTCCCACTTACTGTATGATGTCTAATTAATGTTGCTATTGTCAACGGCCCATTTATTAGTAGAAATGTTCAACAAACTGTCACCGTTCTTGATAAAAGGGTCACTGATATTCAAAGCAATGAGAAAACAGACACCATGTATTTGTAGGATTTGCACTCGTTTATTTAATCTAAAATTGAGATGTATTGGTAATGCGATTTGCGCGTGTGCTTGAGAAACGTGAGAAGGATTTTATCATGACAATAAAGCATCTTTGAATTCATTTGAACTGATGTGCGACAGACAGGGAGAGAGAGAAAAATGAGAAAAGGTGTTAGGAGAACAAGACTGAATGGTGAAATTCTAAATTTTTCTTATTGTTAAGAAATTCTATGAAAAGATCAAAACCAGTAATGAATGGGTCCTACTACATATTGTCAGTGTAGACAAAGCCTGAAACAGCTTATTCATCTGTGGCATTGTTGTCTAAAAACTATTAAAAACACATCAATGAGCCACACTGTTGCACTTCGTGATATTTCAGTACCATAAAGAGGGGTTTATTTTGAGTCAATAGACCCTTTTACAGCTGACGTCATCAAAAATATGCGTGCGCGTGTTGGCAACGGAAGTGGCGCTTTGACCCAGCTATAAATACGAGTTAGCAAGCTTTAAACATTGAATTAAAACTAGGGCTGTCAAAGTTAACGCGATAGTAATGCACAAATTTGTTTAATTGCGATTTCTTTAACACATTAACACGATCGATCTTTCTGAAGTTGTACAGGACTCAGTTTAAAAAAAATACAGTGAAGACACTGGCATCATATGAAACTAGAAAAACCTAAAGAATCCATTGGTACCAACCAGGTCATACTACCTTATTGTGAAGGAGCTTAAATAACGCTCCAAACTTATTTTACATTTTGGAGAGGAAAAGCTGGCATGGCCATTTTCAAAGGGGTCCCTTGACCTCTGACCTCAAGATATGTGAATGAAAATGGGTTCTGTGAGTACCCACGAGTCTCCTCATTACAGACATGTCCACTTTATGATAATCACATGCAGTTTGGGGCAAGTCATAGTCAAGTCAGCACACTGACACACTGACAGCTGTTGTTGCCTGTTGGGCTTGAGTTTGCCATGTTATGATTTGAGCATATTCTTTATGCTAAATGCAGTACCTGTGAGGGTTTCTGGACAATATTTGTCATTGTTTTGTGTTGTAAATTGATTTCAAAGAATAAATATATACATACATTTGCATAAAGCAGCATATTTGCACACTCCCATGTTGATAAGAGTATTAAATAAATGACAAATCTCCCTTTAAGGGTACATTTATTTATAAGATTAAAAAATGTGCAATTAATTTGCGATCAATCGTGGACAATCATGTGATTAATCGCGATTCAATATTTTAATCGATTGGCAGCCCTGATTAAAACGTTTACTGGCATCAAAATGTCTGTTTGAGGCGTGTTCAGTTGTGAATGTCTTTTACTCTCTCACTAATAGCACACAGATCTGGAGAGTCAATTTGTTTAGGTTGTATTTGCTGTCTTTGGTGGTTAATGCTCTTGCATAGCTTGACAAGTTATAGCGCTCCGCCGTATTTCCATTGCCAAAATGCGTGTGCACACTTACGTACATCATCATTGTTTGCAAAGTGTAAAAGGGTCTATAGCACATACACCATCCTGCTGCTGTATATACACGCTAAGGCACCAAATGTATGTTAATCCGCGGCTGAAAATAGTCCCTAACAAATGTACCATTTACTCTTGTTTAAGTAATGTTTGCTAAAAAACACCAGTGTCCAGATGTTTTAGGAACTTACTTACCAATTTAAAAACACAAACTCTATTTTGTAATCCGTTTTTAAAGATTTACGACATCAAGAGAAAACAGATCAGGCAAATATAGCCGTATATATTTGCGTGATTTGTAAAGGTGTGTTTGCTTATTTGTTTAATCTAAACTGGTAATGTGATTTGCACTTGTACCTTGGCAACGAGAGAAGTATTTGATCGTGCCAATAAGCCGACTTGAATAGATTTGAACTGAGGTGAAACAGATATGGAAGAGTGGGAAGAGGTGAGAAAACGAGTAAAGAGAAAATCAGTAAGTGATAAACATAGTGTTGTTTTCATTTTTGTTTCATATATTTCATTTAATTCATCGCTTTGGCAAAGTCGTGCATTTCCTTGCTAATCAAGATTCCATGTCAGGGATTATGTAAACATAGTATGTAGACTTGCAGAGTGCGTCTCACTACAGAGTAAGGTAATCAGACATCCAAACAGAGAGACGGCGCTCAAGCAAGGACGAGGTCAGATAGCTAAGTGGGAAGAGAAAACAGAGAAACAGAGACAGACAGAGAGATGAACAGATGAGCTCAGAGCACCAAGAAGTAAACAAGCCCAAGCTGCACTCTGTCATGACCTGCGGTGACCCCGTGACAATGTGACTAATGGCTTTGCAACATACAAGGACCAGGAGACTAACCGCTGATGGACACATAGACAATGTGCTGTTGGAAGACCAGCGCGGCTCCAAAAGGAAACAGAGAGCGATATTAGGAGAGATGGAGAAGATAAAAGCGCTGCATAGCTAGGAGTTACATTTGTCTACTCCTGCAGGAGAAAAAAAATGGGCACAAATGTCTCTTTAACCCTCGTTTTGCGTAGTTTAAAGGTGCTCCATGCATCATTGAACAAGAAAGCAACAAAGAAACAACCAGCTTCTAAAGTCCTCTGAACCATCAGCAAACCTGCTGCAGTAAAGTAATGCAGGGGAACATGCTTTACAACACAAAGAGGCGTCTGTTCTTCCCAGTGCAAACTGAGATGAAGCCATCAGCGCTTGCACTGCGGCAGATGGTGGATCACACTGTAGAGCACATAATCCACTTGTATTTTGTTAAATCGTTGTGTCATTATCTTACATTTGATATGGTCATTGTGATTACCAGATGTTGACAAGGAGACAAGGGGACGAGGACAAAGGAAGACTCCAGAGTCCAGAATAGAAAACAATACAATAGAACTACCTTTGATCACGGTTACGCTTTCTAAGTGACGGTTTGTTTAGCATGTTTACTAATCACTTTACTAAGTCTTACTGGAATTTTATTGATTTTATCAGTAACAGGTAGCGTTCATGTTGTCAAACCATGTCCTAATGCAAAAGCGTTAATACCACACTGGCTGGTGTGGTAAACAGCCGGCAGTCAAAGAGAGGAGCAAGAGACCATAATCTTTTTTTTTTTTTAAATATTGGGATAATGGCGCACATTTTAATACAATCTCTCCTGGAAGGTATTCATAGTGTTGCAATTGGTTGTACAACATGAAATGTGTCAGAAGTAGTTTTAGGGAAGCATGAAAAAAAGAGACCTTGAGAAAAAAGTTACTTGCTTTCTCACCTCTGCACAGCTGGCTAATCACTGTGGGAAGTAGGTGTGAATGTCAGACTGCCCGTTTTGGAAAGTTACAGAAATTGTCAGATGCTACATCCCATCACCAAAGGTGGATAAATACTTGCAAACCATAAGCTGGCTGCTACATGTGTTCTACGGAGTTGTTTAAGGGAACCTTTGTTGGAGCAGGGATGAGAAATGGAAAGTAATTCTACAAGTAATGAACTTCTGTTGTTGAAGTTACTGTGAGGAACTTTTAACTGGTTATGCAACAGCCTCAATTTAATACTGATGCCTCTATATGACGTAGATAAGTAAAAGAGACCATCAGTGAGAAGATTGGCTATTTCTATTTATTATATGGCTTTGTTGAATACTCAATTCTGATTGGTCAATCACAGCGTTCTACAGTCTGTTATTTCTTTATGGCAGACCGTTGCTATGTATAACAGACCATTGCTATGGGGGCACTTCTGATGTCGGACTCTGGCGGACCATTTTTGTGTCAAATTATTGATTTCTTAACTAAGTAGCCGTGTAATAAGCGGGATAATGTACAGCTAGCGGGTCATTGTTGTGAAATAAAACCCCTTCAGGGCGATGCATCAGTGACCGGCTCGCTGTGCATTATTCCCTTACATAATTATTGTTGATGCTTGTCATCTGTGCCACCGGGTCAGATTCTGTGCAAAATCATGTCGCTGCCGCCTTCGACCTGCAGTCGGAGCTCCGGCGGGAGGTGAGGAGCTCTGCGCCCGGCAGCAGCGGCTCCTCCTCCGTCCAGGAGCAGAGCTTTGCCTTGCTGCTCCGCCGGTCCCTGCTGGGAACCAAAACTAATACCACGTTGCTGGAGGCCCAGGCTGTATTGATGGGCCTGCTTTTGGGAAGGGAGGCACAGGAGAACCAGAACCAGGACTGCGTGGGGCAGACTGCGTGGGGACTCTGGTGCTTGGAAACTCTACCGCAACACAAAATTAAAGTTCCTCGTAGCACCTTTAAGTAATCGATTCCTTTTTTTTTTTTACAGCTGAATAGAACAGACTAACAGCAAAGACAAAAACTGAAGAAACATTACATGTGTCGGGGGCAGATGGCAGTGAGTCAGGATTAAATTCATAGAAGGATGGGGAAGGATTGAGATTAATAGAATGATTGATTGCCTGAGCCCCCAAAAAACCTCGGAGGTGGCCTATTTTTCATCACCTTCATCTTTTCTCTCATTGAATTTCATTCCTCCCTCCGTCTTTCCTCCTATCTCTCAATCTCTGCATCATTTTGCCACCGGGCTCTCTTGCATCTCTCTTTCTTTCTTGTTTGTGTAACTTTGTCACTGTGTGTCTTTTTCGGCATCTCTTCCTGTCTTGCTGTATCTCCTTAAACATCAAATCCCTTTTCAATTTTTACACAGCTTTTCCTTTCTCCGTCTCTCTCTCTGTGTCTTTGTCACGTTGCTCCCTCTCTCAGTTTCTCCGTCACTCAAATTATACAGTATTGTCGGTGTCAGTTAGGGATGTCTCGCTCACCGCCCACGCTCGAAAATACACCATTAGCGAGCACGGATTGACGCGCGCTCACGCACACACACACACAACAAGGTGACGTCTCGGAGAAGACACTGTTTCAGTCACTGTTTCAGTCACCATCAGTTGATTGGTCACGCTGTCTTGACACACTCTCAAAGACACATGCAAGGGGGCACGTTTCAAGACGGTACGTGTCAAAGCATGCTTTTTCAACACGTTCGCGCTGCCGACAAAGCTCCTCCCACTCCACAACTTCCTCTTTCTCTCACTCTTTCACAGTTTTCGTTCTCCCTCTAGGCCCCCGTCCTCTCTCTTTCCCTTTGTCATCCCCCTTTACTCTTGGGAGGCAATTACTGTTTTCCCCTGGACTCAAACTAATTAGCTTAAAAACTCCCACAAATAAATAAAGCATTCTGTGTGTGTGTGTGTGTGTGGTGTGTGTGTGTGTGTGTGTGTGTGTGTGTACTGTTTGTGCACCTATGTGCTTGTGCTTGCGTGTAAACGAGTGGAAAATGAAGTTGAATATATAAATACTAATATGGCACAGATTTAGGCGAGGCTAAAGCCTGTTAGAGTGTGCCTCCTAAAAAATGGATCTAATGTGCTGTGCATGCACACACACACACACACACACACACACAGACGCACACACACGCACAGACTGTCACGGTGGCTCAGTATCGATCAAAAGTATGCACCCCAAAAGACGTGCACATCTCTGACAGCTTAATTTTGATCAAATATGAAATGTGTACACAGGCTTACACACAGTCGCCTATATACGGTATCTGACAGCTCGTTTTGCTGCAGATGCAGGGCTGCTGGAATACAAAGCCAGCTGTGTCGCCGAGACATTTCTACATGTCATTTTTTAATGATTCACTGATATAAACAGTCTTCTTTTAAATCTACACAATATCTATAAAAATAATTAAATAAACTGATATAAATCCAGCCAATTAGACTGTTGTCAGGCCATTAAACAGGTGTTATCCGTCAGTGTTATCGGTCGTATTGGTAGGCCGGCTGGAGGGAAGGGAGGCAGGGGAGAACCAGAACCAGTACTGTGCGGGGCAGACCCTGCTGCAGTAAAATGAGGTTTTCTAAAGGTACTTTGGTGCTCGGAAACACTACTGCTTTTGTCCACAGAGGCCGCCAAAATCAACATAAAATTAAAGTTCCTCGTAGTAACTTTAAGTTATTGATTGCGTTTTTTAACTGCTGAATAGAACAGAATAGAAAAAAATTAACTAAACTATAAGTTAGACTGTTGTCAAGCCATTAAACAGGTCTTATCGGTAGTTATAAGCACCATAGATGTGGGTCAATAGGGGCCTTCTACACCCAGTAGTAGGTTTTATCATCTATTCACATGGTAGATCACCGAAAGAAGGTATAAAAGAACACGACAGCGACCTCTAACGACTGTAGTAATTATGACAGGAGCAGAAGCGGAAGTCAGGCGCTGTAGTATAGAGAGCCCGAAACTCCGTATCGGCTGGAGGTTGGGAGCGATGGATGGGACACAAAACACAGGGCTTACACCCAGAAGGCTGGAGTTTGCAGCCCATGTGAAACCAACAATGTGTGGCTTTGTGTTCACAAGCTTTAAGTTTCACTTTTGTAATGTAGTTATTTTAAGCCAAAACATTATGTTTTCCCCTAAACCTAACTAAGTGGTTTTGCTGCCTAAACCTAAAGAAGCCTTTTTGTTTGTGTTCAAAACATTTCATTTAGTTTTACAATGTGTTAGAACGTGTGGCTTTTATGTTTTGCTTTCACTTCTACAACGTAGTAGGCCCCTATTGGCCCACAGCTATGGTGCTTATAGTGACCGATAACGGTTATTTAATGGCCTGATAACAGCTGAAACGGCTGCTAAAACTGAGTTGCAAACAGCTACTCATTCCAGTTTGGTCTCTCCAACAACAAGGCAAACTTTATCACCCAGGGGGCTTTCGTACCAGCCGGTAAATCGAATACATGTAAGTAGGTAATCACCTTACTTATCTGGGCTGAGGTATGAAAAATTCACAAGCAAAAAATGCGATAAAAAAAGAGTGAATTCGAGACCTGACGTACAGCAATGAGGCAAAACAAGATTTCCAGGGTTGTATTTCTCTTGCATTTTGAGCTTTCATGCAACATTCAGCCCACGCATAAAAAGAACACATATCACACATAACAGACACACACAGAAGGTAATGCATGCGAGAATAAGCACACCGATTTCTTGGAGCTCTAAAAGATGCGCTTACAGTACACACTGTCATGCACCTACACTCAGAGAGCTGCACAAATAATTCTTGATTCATTGATTCCTCCAGGGGAACACGGGGTTACTCTTAGTAATAGCACTGTCTCTCTGTAGCCAAAATGAACGGAAACACACAAACATACACACAGAAACACGTGGCACCCTGGTGGCGAGGGGAGCGTGTCCCATTTTTTAATAACAAAAAAGCTCAGGGGAGCCGTGTGTGTTGATAGCTAAATGACACCTACAGGTTGATGTGCTGTGGATGTGGCAGGGAAAATAACAGGCTGCAGGCACAAGGGGAGGCAGGCCAGGGCTACATAGGGAATTCATGCGGCAATGAGGAGCTGATTAAAGTGCCTGGCAGAAAAACTGGCTGAGCTGCAACTAGACACACTAGATCAGTGCTAGCCAGGGAGTCTCAGTTCGCAGAGTGACAATACTAATCCCTGCAGGCACAAATATTGTGTTTTAACAGGCTGTGCTTCCACTGAGGGTCTAAAATAACATTTTTAACTTCAACAGTTCTGGAAGATAAACTCATTTTAACCCGTGGGAAAACTCTTGTTTAACTACCTGGCTGGAGGCAAATACTGCTAGACTGTACATGAATCGTCACCCATTGGTTTGCGGACTGCCGTTTTGAAGCCTCGAGTTTGGCATTTTGGCCGTTGTCATCTTGTTTTTTTGCAACCGGAAGTGACAGGAGAGGGTGGAGCAAAGTACAACTGAATAAGGCATTTTTAGGACTTCATGGACTCAAAAGACACTGGGAAAGACGAAAACGTGGACAACACTCACGCTGTGTCTCAATTCGCATATTTCTGTACTTACACTTTCTATTTTGAATGCTGGACACTTGACATGAAATCGGAGGGCGAGGAAGCTGCAGCATTTGCGATTGAGACAGCGAACACCAAACTATACAAATTGAAGTTATACATGTATTTTTTTTCTACTAAGTATCACTATACTGTAGTCGGATATACTGTAAGCCCTTATTGGGTTAATTTATCTGTCTGATTTGAATTACTGCCGATGCGGCGTGATGTCTGTGGTTGACCATCACCAGCTGATTTACCAAGCTTCCGTTGAGTGCACAACAGCTGCGTGCGATTTGAGACAACACTACCCTGTCGAATTTCACGCACTACGCAAGTAAGAACATAGTATGTACAGTGTACTACATTGTAGTGGTAGCGACCTGTAAATCACAAGGTAGCCACGCCATAAAGCATACTCTGCTTTATCGTCTATTTTACACTAAATGGGACCATAATTTACTGAATGAACATCATGCTGTATTGAAGAAGACTTGAAACTAGCGATTGAGACCATAAACTTATGTTTCCAATGTTTACTGAGGTAATAAATCAGGTGAGAAGTAAGGTCATTTTCTCATAGACTTCTATACAATCAGACTTCTTTTTGCAACCAGAGGAGTCGCCCCCTGCTGGCTGTTAGAAAGAATGCAAGTTTAAGGCACTTCCTCATTGACTTCACTTTTCAGACCCTGAGGTTAATGCCCACTGTTCCTACCCTACTTGCAAATTACATTTACAGGTAAAACCATTATAAACGTGGGAATGCAAAGCTATGACTTCATCTACAGGTGGTACAGTACAAGCATACAAAGTAGCTGGCTTTATTTTGTTTCTAGGCCCCGATACATGCGTTTGCAGAAATTCTTTTGGGTTATTTAAGAGGTAAAGCAGTACTGAATGTAAAATGAGTGTGAACACACTATTTTTAGACTGGAAAACGTACATCTAACTCAGACACAGAATTGGAAATGTCCGAGTTTGCCCCCCGCTGCTACCCAGGCTTTACTGTAGCTGTTAGCACAGTCGGACCGCCTCCGCTGAATTACTGACAGCCCTCGCTAACGTCAGACGAAATTAATACACTTATATAAAATCAAACCCCGAACCTGCAGGGGAGAGAAAAGCAGAGGTGCCGCTTCACACAGCAAGGGCAATATAGTTAATGAGTGGGGCTATTGTTTGGACTTCCTCTCGTAACTAAATTGATCACCGCAGACGAGACGCCATAAGGATCTGTCAGGGTCAGCTCAGCGGAAGACAGTGATTGATCAGCCTTGGACATGATACAAATGCTTTCACATAATTGTTAAAAGCAGCACGTAACAAAAGCAGAAAGCCTGATTTTTCTCCAGCCGGGAAAATGATGAGGTAAATAGTTTAATCAGTCACAATCATTTGGGGATGTGTGACGAATAATTAATTGCACGTATGAGAGAAGCAACGGCCCTGTTGGCCAGACACCAGATTGAAGTTATTATGGAGTTGAAAGGTAACCTGTGGTTCATGACTACTAGATGCTGTAGACTGAGAAATGTTTTAATGAGTGAAATTGACAATTTTATACTTTAACCTACCAGCTCTGCTAGTCAATTTCCTGAAAAACAAAACAAAACAAAATAAAAAAAGAGCCCTGAATGCATTTATTCTCCCGGACTATAACAGGATTGTAAGCCTGTGAGGTTTCTGTATCTCACATAAACACACCGACTTGATACCACCACACGAATACTGTAAAAATCTCCAAGCACACAGGTCCCATAGCTAGTTGATCATGTTCAGCTATTCAGTGCATGTGTGTGTCTATTAGTCTCAGTTTCTATGCCTACGCTGAGAAGCAGCAGGCTCAATAAAAAACTCATACGATATATACTGTGCTGTGCTGGGCTTTGCAAAAGAAACAACAACAACAACAGGTTTTATTGGTGCATAGAGCCAAATGTGTCGCCTATGGTGAAGTAGTCGATGTGTACATGCACAGTATGTGTGCATGTGTTGCGAAAAAAAGGAGGAAGAGTAGTGACTTTGCTCAGTAGTGACAATGTGTATTACTCCCATCTGATTACGAGAGAGAGGGCGAGCTGGGAGATGGAGGGGGTGAAGTGAAGCGGGAAAGAGGGAATAAAAATGAAAGAATATGAATAGAACATGGCTGTGTGTATATGTGTGTGTGTGTGTGTGTGTGTGTGTGTGTGTGTGTGTGTGTGTGTGTGTGTGTTCTACTATCTTAGCTACAGGTAGTATATCATTAGAGACAGAAACACAGAGATCCTTACTTACTGCTGCTTCGTGACACACACACACATACATGCACACACACTGTGTACCTGTTCCTCTTATCTCCACCACTGTCTGTGTACACACACACACATATTGACATGGACACACACACACAGTAAGAGAGCTGTCAATCCGAGCAGGCTTTTTTTTTCCAGGGTGGCGGTATCCAACAAATACAACTGGAATTAGCCACACATCTGCCAGTATGGATTTTTAATCTCTGTCAACATCATTATATTTAATAGCATCACTATCTCACCTTGAAAAATGCATTTAATAGACGGACAAACACACACACACACACCCACACCCACACACCCACACACACACACACACCCACACCCACACGTATACATAGTAGCCCTTTAGCCCTTTTTTTCCCATTCTCTCCTTCTCCTAGCTCCACCCACGCCCCCACAATATACATCTCCATGGAGACTGCCGCCTGGCAACAGCTGGAGGAGAGCCAGTTGCCGCGGCGACACTCACGCCCAATGTCCCCTCTACAGTAAGGAGCAGTGATGTCACCGGGCGGCCAGGATGGGCCGACTACAATAGGCCGGCCAGATGATGACCACTGTGAGAGTTAAACAATCGTCTTGTCCTTCATCGCCGCCATGACATCAATCAGCCATCACTCGTCTTCAATGACAGATTCTCTCTGTTGTTCATCTTCATTAGACGTGTTTCTGTGTTGTCTTTGTTCATCTCTCTCACTCTCTTTCTGTTTCTCTCCCTCAATCGGTCTTTCTATCCCTCTTTCTTTGTACTCATCCGTTCCTCCCTCTTTCTTTCTTTCCCTCTTCAGGTCAGCTAAACAGCTGTTCACACTATTCTTACAAAAATGCAAAACACACCGCCTATATGCATCTCCATTTAGATTAAAGCAGACAAGACTACATGTCTCGTATTATAAAATCAGCATTATGCTAACATATGCAAGAGTGATAATGTTTACTTAACTCATTCTTCACGGGCTTCAGAAGGAGCTTTATTCTGTATATGATTATATCCAAAATGAAAATGGGAAATGGAGAGTTCAGCTAGAAAACATCAGTGTATTCTGATCCTTTATTTATGTAAAAGTTACAATATGATGCTGTGAAAATACAGGTAAAGGTGGATTCAATATTTTACTTAACCCTCTGAGACCCACAATAGACCCATTTTTGTCTTTTTTTTGTCTTTCTTCTAAATCAGAAATAAACATGACAATGTATACATGAAAATGTATAAGGGCTAGGAACACAATGATAGAAGTATAATGATGTCCATTACTCTGCTCTATAATGTCTCATAAGTTGTTGCAGCCATTTTTGGGTTGATACCATGTGTTACACAGATTTGGTGCTAAATCTAACCATTTTTTACCACTTGAGAATTTATCAAAATTGATCAATAATCTCTCGAAAATATCACATTAAGACACCAAGACCGTGAGGAACATCATAGAAAAAGCCATGCTGTGATTTGGCATCAAAAACCTTTGACATTTTGAGGTTTCTGCAAGAATTGCATTTTCGACAATTAGCACTTCTGTTCTGAAAACTGCTCAGAAACCCTCTTATTGTCAATACACCTAGGAAAGCCATACATCCTCTGAATACCCTAGGTCTGTAGTTTGTGGTTGTAAAGTTTCATGAGGCTGTGATTATCCTAGAGGTCACCAAAGGTCATTTTATACAGTGAAGTCAAGTTTAAAAAAATGGTCTCACTATATGAAATTGCCACTATGGGGATTAACATCATCACACATGAATGAATACAATTGGGCTCATTGGATCCACAAGAGTCTCAGCTTTACAGTGATACCCAATTTATGCAATTCCAAAACTGTTTAGGGCCCCCACTATGCAGAAATACCCAAATACAATACTTTGGAGTGTTATTTCGCCTCCTTCCCTGCAAGCTAGCATGACATGGTTGTTACCTCCTTAGGTTTTTTAGTTTCATATGATATCTGGACCTTCACTTTCACTCTGAAACTGAACTGAAGCGAAAGAAAACGCAGTATTATCAGTATTATTATGTACTTATGAACAAGCACAGGAGACAAAAATGCGGGGTATAACACTGGATCATAAATCATCATGGTCTAAACAAATTGATGGGAAAATGGGAAGTTGTCAGTTTGTTGTCAGCTGTAAGAAGAGTTTTAAAAGTTATGCCACCATGTCATTAGACATGTTCTAAATGCTTTAGATCTGTCACAGCTTGATTACTGTTTTGTTATTTGGTTCAGTGCTTCAATGAAAGATTAAAAAAATTACATGCAGCTCAAAATAAAGCGGCATGTTGTGCGTTACAGTGCTCTTACAGAACTAAACATGCATGACAGAAGTCTGGCAGAGATCCACGTATGTTTTATTAAATTTAGTCAGAAATGTACTGGTGGCAAGATCGCCAAAGATATTATGTCAAAGGTTATTCTCTCAGTTTGCTCAACACAGTTTGCTCAACACTGTTATCAAACACGATTTGCAACAGAAAGATGGTTCATGCTACCTAAAGTGAAAACAAGTATGAAGCAGAAAACCGTTATGTACAGAGTCATGGTCAGATGGAATCCATTGCCAGAGCATAATCTTCAAGAGAATATTGAAGATTGGTTCAAAATGTTGTTTAAAAACAGTATCTCCAAACATTTCAGGAACCATAATTTAATATTGGTGTGTGTAAACTATGAATAATGGTGTAAGAAAGAAAATGTAAAACTGGGTGAAAGTAGAAATCCCTCTTGGCAAAGAATGAGAAATGTATTTCAATACCCTTTTTTTTTTCTTGCAATTAAATGTGTGAAACGCAGGATGAATAAATATAATGTAAGGTCATTCAGACAAGGATTTGTTTAGTAAGATATCTATTTGTATGATTAAGGAAAAACAAGTTTGCTATGAATTCTTGAGGAATTGTGATTGATTATTAAGTAATGTTTGACTTAATGTTTGTTAAAAGGATGACTATATTGTTTCTTTTCTGTATTTGATTGTTAATCTAATAAGATGAGCTGTGGCTATAATGTGTATAAGTGTGTTTGACTGTATATGTATTGACCCCAGGAAGTATAGCCGATGCATATGCCAGTACTAACGGGGATCCTAATAAAGAAAGAAAAAGATGTCATACATATTTTATTAGATTATTTTTATTGATGCATTAGCATATAAGCAGCATTTTAATATTGTGGAGGAAGATCTAACTACTACTACACATACTGTTGGGCCGTTGAATCCACAACAATACATCATATTTAATAAGTTGATCACAATAGTGTGTTATGCTTTGTCAGTGTTATATATGCAAAGTAACTAGCTCTTACTGAATGCAGTGGAATAAGAAGTACTATCATAATGGTAATATTTCCCTCTATAAGGTTGTTAATGTTCTCTTGATATTCTTGCATGCTCTTTGTGCAAAGTAAATTCCCAAAGGGGTGATAAAGGTTTAATTCATTCAAAATTGTTTACAAGAGCACAAAGTTCTTCATGGATCTAACCTGTTAATTTTGCTCTCAAAGAGCACCAGATTGATGCATTTAAAGCTGCAGTAGGCAGAACATTTTTGACATCGTTTGGCAAAAAATCCATAATAACCTTTCAGCATATTTAAATTCAAGTGTTCCGAGAAAAAAATAGACTTCTGCACCTCCTCATGGCTCTGTTTTCAGGCTTTAAAAAATATAACCTGTGACGGGAGACGTTGGCCAATCACAGGTCATTTCAGAGAGAGAGCGTTCCTATTGAGCGTTCCTATTGGCTGTGCTCCGGCTGGTGAGCGGTGCTTGGTATTTATTCAACTGAGCTCAACATGGCTGCCGGGTCACAGACTTTCTAGTTTTACAGCTAAACAGTACACTACAAGATGTTTCTGGAAACATTTGAGGTGAGAAATAGGCATCACAGTAACAGAATATTGATTCATGATATTGATTCAGTTTGACCGTTTGATGGGAGTTTGCAAGTGATTGACAGCTGCTCATAGACGGCAGGCTCCAATTCTACCTACTGCTGCTTTAACTTTAACATATAAACTACAAAATGTTCTTTCTAAATGCATGATGTTTCCAAAGTCTGTGAGTATGTTAAATAACCATAATCTCAATCATAATCGAGCAGCTCTACATGTACTTACTCACTGCATCGCCTGGATTTTGTGTTCACAACAGGAAGTGTACTTCACCTGGCAGCTCCCAGGATCTGTGTGTGTGTCTGTTGACTGAGTCTGTGTGTGTCCCTCCAGCTCTGAAATGTTCCCTTATGTTCAGCGATCTGCCACTCTGCATGTTGCAAACAGGACTCTTGTATTTCCGGAACAATTGTGTTTACCACTAAAATCTCTCATGTGCACCTGTAGAGGATTTGTCATATCTGTCGCAAAAGCTTCTGATGCCGCTGTCGTCATCGCTGCTAAAAAAAAAGTCAAAACCACTAATCATTTTCTGGGACTACTGTTTTGGCTGCTTCGTGCTGTAGAAAGAGGTGCACCTGCACTTGTTTGCTTCCACCTACTCTGTATTCACCCTTTTTTCTCGACTGGCACTGCCACCCATCACTCTCCTCTGCTGGACAGCTGTCCTACACCCTGCCTCAATGTCCCCCATCAAGCTCTCCACTTTATCATGTCACCCACTACTCATCTCCCTCCCTGCATTCATCAACTGCTCATCCACTTGCTCCAATCAAAACCGAGCTACCAGCTGAGCCACATCTTATTCCTTGCACACACACACACATATAAACCCAACTTGCAGGGCTAAACACTGCAGATAATAACAGAGCCTCTCTTTGTGTCCCATAGCGCACACAGCTGGACATTCATTTTCCAAGACCTTAACCTTACTATTAACCTTTCACTGCTACACATCTCACCCTTAGCGTAACCTCAACCCGATCCTAATCTTGAGCCTAAAATAGAGTCATAACCCGAACACATGTTCCGATGACAAGGGGTCTAAATCTCAATGAAAGGTCGGTAGAAATACAGCGCACAGACAGTTCTCTTCTTTGTCATGGTTGGCCGGTGACCCCGGGAGAGAGCGAGAGAGAGCAGGGAGGGCGAGGAGACAAAGAGGTAAAGCCAGGGAAGAGAAACAGCCGTGTGATGAGGGAGGCAACTAGGCAAGACAGAGTGGTCCTGCTTCAGTTAGCGCGCTAACGTGATCTGAAACCCTCCGCGCTGAAAGTAGACTTAATTAATAGGGCGGTGCAGCGCCTATAGCTGAGCTAATGCTAAATGCAATGAGGGAATGAACACAGGGGCTAATGCTAGTGGAAGTGCTGCAGACAGTAGTGCTGGGGCAGAAGAGATCAGTGCTAAATGGCTTGTGAATTAAGTAATTTGCTCTCGAGTAACTAATGTTCTTGTCTCGGTGCGGCAGGGGAGTTCTGGGAAAACACACATAGCAGCGGATACTGTTGGTACACATCAAGACGATCAAGCAGACTTAAATACCCGTTCCTAAGCAAACATGTAAGAAGAAAATTAAGGGATTTAGTATTTCTCCCTCAAACCCAATATTTCTAACAGTGTGGAGATTTCTTTGAAACAGCCCTTAGATCGTACGATACGAGTCTAAAGAAAATATAAATGAACAGATGAATGAATAAGAAAAACTTGTTTACATAGCTGTTGGGTGTCTAGCTGAATACTGGGGCTGCACTGTGGACAATTTAGACTCTTCAGTGTTTCTATAATCCTGGATACGACCCTGTGTCCTTGTTCTCAGAGGTCACGAGGTGTGCAATTGAGAAAATGTGTGGAAATAAACAGTATTGTGTGAGATGCTGGTGTGTGAGAGCTCAATAGCACTGAGTGGATATCAGGGTGAACCTCAACACGTGATATGCATGATGTTGTTTGTTGTGCGGTCGCTAACTGGTAGTGAGGCTGATTCCTGGCCCGCCTGGGAGCCGTCTCGGGGATTAAACGCCGACTTTGACTCTTTGGCCTTCCCTGACACTTCTCTCATCCCATTTTCTCACTCTCGCCCCCCCCAACCCCTCCAGTCTAATCTGTCCCTCTTTCTCTCTGCCACGGGTCTTGTTTTTCCTTCCACTCCATTTGTTTTCTGTCCCTTTCGGTCGGTTCTCCCGTTCGTCTCCCTTCTTCCTCTCTCTCTGTCTCTCCTCTGGCTGCTTTGGGAATCTAAATAGCCTGACACAAATTAACAGAGAGAACCCACCCACACACACACACACACACACACACACACACACACACACACACACACACACACACACACACACACACACACACACACACACACACACACACACACACACACACACACACACACACACACACACACACACACACACACACACACACACACACACACATATAGCCTTTCTCTAGGCTGCTGCTAATGGTATAGTTGGACGATTGATTGCCTCCCATCACCAACATTGGTTATGTGTAGATAAGGGCGCAAACAATCAGGTGCAAATACCAAATACACAAAATAGCACATAAACAAGCCTCCCGCGGGCAAATTAGTTTTAAGCATTAGACACAAAGAGGAATTATTTGCCTTTTTCCTCTACAAACATTTTATTTCTTTTGCTCTCAGACTACATTCACACAAAGCGGGCAAAACCTGAAAATGCTATTTACATGTGAAATCCACTTAAAGGACCAGTGTGTATCAATGAGGGGGATCTATTGATCCAAGTATGTTTTCTTTAGTGTTTAATCACCTGGAAATAAGAATCGGTGTGTTTTCGTTACCTTATAATGAGCCGTTTATATCTACATAGGGAGCGGGTCCTCTCCACGGAGTCCACCATGTTTCACCGCCATGTTTATACAGTAGCCCAGAACGGACAAACCAAATTCTGTTAACTTTTCCTGCTTGGGCCGGAGTCAATAACGTTACTCTCTCCTGTCGCCGCCGCTCTCTCTCTCTCTTGCTTCACCACTCACTTCCCACAGACACTCTTCGCACTGGCTCTGTTCTCTTTAAACATCTATGCTGCACCTCCAACAGGCTCCAGAGAGCACCATTAAACCTGGCTTCCGCGATGACAACATCCCAGCACTGTGGGTCGGTGCGGCGTTATCAGCGGTAACCGCCATATGAGCATCGCTGTGCCGGGCGTGTGCAGTGCAGAGCGGCCACGATTAGTTAGCCAGTGGGACATGAACACAAAAGAAGGGAGGGAAAGAAAGGGGTAACGCAAAAGTACTTTAATGAGTCACTTTTCTCAATAACAAGTTACTTTTTAATGGCACTAACATTGTAATGTAATAATTTACTTTTAAAAGTAATGTTACCCGACACTGAAGTGACAGCCAGGTTACTTTGTTGAGTCTCAGCTGGTTAATTTAGTCTTCTGCTCCTGCTCTCAATGGTCACTTATACCATGTTTCTGTACAGCCAAATCAACAATTTAGCTGCTTTCATTGACATCTTTTTGTCTATTTCTACTGTCAAACAACTGAACAAGCAAGACTGAGGATTTTATTGAGACCCATAAATGCAATTCCTCCTCGTCCATCAGTTACTATTGGAAAAGTCAGCAAAAAAAACACAAATACAATATAAATACTATTGTGAGATTGTGATTGCAGAGAAGGTTAGGGGCAACCGAAAGTCATGTTCTTAACTTTACTAACCATACAAACCCAAACACGTCTAAACAGGCTTACATCCAGCTACATTTCCCCTGACCTTACATGAAAACCTGAGGCCAGCGTTTCTGGATTCATCCACACTGGAGAGCTTTTTAAAAAGCTCAGTTTTTGGGTGAAAAAAATGCCAACTTAGGGTGAAAATAAGGCCAAAATGAACATACAAAGATTTTGCCAACTTAAGGGGCCAGTGTACTCTGGCAGAACTGCTTCTCAGATGGTCAAATAGCTTCAGGAACCTCCTCTCACCTCTCAACTTTCCCATGTCAAATTTTTTACTTTCCAAAACTGTGAATCCAACATTCACAAAAATTGATTGGCCAGCTGTGTGGAACTCTGCTTCTCTCTCTATCTCTCTTTTTTCATTCGTTACACAACCTTTTCTGTCACTTTTTATGTGAACAAACTGAGTGAAACTCTAGGACTGTCTTCCAGGAGTCTGAAAATGTGCGCAGTTATCTCCACATTTGAACAATATCATGTCTCCCCCTTTCTATGACGGCTGGCTTTTCACTCTATACCTTCCAGTGTGACCATTCGGAAAAACAGCTAGAAACACTTATGATTTCCGACGTGGTCGCACAACACGACATTCGATTTAGCTCTGATTGAGCATAACCCGACCCTGAGGGTGGATGTAGTTTAGCTCTGTGCTCCTCTGGCCCAAAGGTTACCGTCTGGGTGAGAACTTGATGGTTTGTTGTGCCGTGAAGTTCCACGGAGAGCGAGGCCGAGGGACTGAGAGACCAGGGCCAGCCAATCCATCTACTGTGGTCAAATACAGAAACAGAGATAGTTGACTGAGCACACACACACACACACACACACACACACACACACACACACACACACACACACACACACACACACACACACACACACACACACACACACACATCCACGGCTAGGCTGAAAGAACACACACACACATACACTACAGCACACCCGACGAAGGCATTCAAGCCTAATTAAAGTACAGTTGACACTTCATTGGAGATACATGGGTGTGCTCAACAGCCCTTGTGTGTGTTTGTGTGTGTGTGTGTGTGTGTGCGTGTGTGTGTGTGTGCATGGCTGTGTGGGTGAGAGCGAAAGCGGGGGATTATGTGGTGTGTGTGCACTCAATCTTTTAGCCTGTTAATGTTTGAGTTGGGTGAATACACATGGGAGAGAGCGAGCCTGTGTGTAGGCAAGGCTTGAAGAGCTCATTAATGCATTTGTGTGAATCAAACCATCTCTAAAAGGATGTTTGACTCCTGTCTGACTGGGACTTCTCCGTGTCTTGTGGGGGTGTCCCATTATTTATGAACCGATTCATTTGTGTGCCCTCACTTCAGGTGCGTGTTCAGGCTCTATCGCCTGCAGGTGTGTGTGCAGGCTTTATTATTGATGAATTGTTTTTTTTTTTACACGGTTTTATCTTTGTAGGAGCAGCTTTTCAGTGACTACGATTTTATGTTTTTTGCCCTTATTGCAAAAAAAACAATATTCCTGCTAAACTGTTTACATGGCTAATGAAAATGAATATTCCACTAATATTCCCATTTACATGCAGCTGTGCATACTCTATGTGATTAACGTAGCCAGTGACGGACTTGTTTGACCGTGCTAACGCAGCCTCCCTCTTTCATTCCTTCAACCACCTTCTTGAAAAGGTCGGGGTTGCGATATTTGCGCATATTCAAAAAACCCGTTGATATCCAAGGCTTTTAGTTTAAAAGTAGATGTGTTTCTCCTTCTGACCAGAAATGTGGGCTGTTCTTTTGGGCATACATCTCTGCAAACTGTCAGCTTGCTGGTTTGTGTACAACGCACAGAGTCGGCCACAAACAGGCAAGAGGCCGTGTGTCACAAACTGCCGTTAAAAACCTCAAACCCCCCAAAAAAGACTCATAATCCCAATGAGCTATGTACATGTCCAAAGAATGCCCCTAAAACCTGAATAATATTGGCATATGCCACACGTATAATAAGGCCTAATAAGGCCTAATTCAGGATATCGAAACGGAATATGCCGTTTACACGACCTGTATCAAATTCTGATTATCATATTCTGAATAACAGTGTGCATGTCAACGTTGTCGCTGTGTGTATGTGTGAACTACTCGTAGCTCTCAAAAGCTGTGTCTGAGTGTGTGTTCGTTGTCGGGCTGATCAGTAGGAGGTTAAACTCAAAGCACAAACACACACATGCACTGTCTGCCCGAAACAATTCTCTAATTCAAGCTCCTCTCCTACCACTGCCTCGCTGTCTCTCTTTTCTCCTCCTGTTCTCATCCGTCCTTTTCTCCGTCTCCTCTCCCACTCCTCCCTCCTTTGCTTCGCTGTCTGTCTGACGGTCATGACAGGAAGACTGACGGATGCACAATGACAGACAACCCCCTCTGCGCATTTCAAAGGCCACACACAGACAGGCCCAAACGCACACAAGACAGGCTCACAGGGACATGAAAATACACACACTGTATGTATGCACACACACACACACACACACACACACACACACACACACATACATACATCATGAACAAACAAAACCTCCAGTATACAGTTAAATAGTCACAGCGGCTGAAATAAAGACACACAAATTTGAAATTAGACGCACACACGGAAACTCCCACGCATCCATATACACTCATACCATGTGGCCAGACTGAAGAAGCAGGATGGATACTGGTGGGCTGCCCAGTGTGTGGGTTGGTTGGAGCGTCTGAATGTAACAGCTTTATAAACTGACCAACATGACTCTCTAAGATGAACCAACTGCTGACAGTCTGTGTCGTTTGTCTCTGTGTGTGTGTCAGACTGCTAACGGCACACACACATGAAATCTAACATAGAAACATCTTCTATGTTTGTGAAGGTTTAGAGCTTGTAATGTATACATTCCTGACACTTGCCACAACCCGATATCACGTCAAAGAGTGTAAGAGACCCGCCGGTCTACCAGAGGAAAGCGCCAGTGTCATGTTTTGCCTCAGCGAGGCGTGAATATTATATGTGTGTATGAAGGTGCAGCAGGCTACCAGAAGTGGGCAACAAAACCACTTATTTAGGTTTAGGAAAAACGTCACGGTTGTCCTTAAAATAAGTACGTAAACTAAGTACAATACATACAGAAACAACGTAACATCAGCACCGAAATCATGCGACAAGCATCACTACAAACACGTGACAAACGTCACTAACGTAACTCCTGCTTGAAAGTCCTGTGTTTGTTGGACCCATCCACCTCCAACTAAGTGGTCTTTCACACTTTTTATTCTACATCATTAGCTCTGAGCGTAGCATATTCCCACGGCTGCATTTACAGTACATTGCAGTCAGTGCAGACTACATGGTGTGAAAATCACACGCCTAAAGCAAGAACGGCATTCTGATTACACACTTTTGCCTTTGGCATTATCGTGTCATTCACACGCCTTTTTCGTGCAACCTGGCTTCCTGCCAGTATGATGCACTACACCTCAACAACACCAGAAAGTACCAAAAAGCCTAAAAAAATTAAATATAGAGTTGAGTGAACACAGTCTCAATAAAGATCAAACACCACAGGCTTCACATTTGAGTGTTCATTGCACTGGATTGCTTATATTTCATTGCAGCAGACCGCCACACCTGCATTCCTACAGCGCATAATATTGCTTTAAATATCACTATTTGCCAGACGTCACTCAAATTGTCACAGCAGGAGCCCCGCTGTTCTCTGTTCTGCTTTGTGCATTTGCCGCAGTAAACTAATGTTACTTTTGGTACATTTCGATCGTGTACAGTGCTACACAAGAAACTCATTTTGTATGTGAGATAGAGGAAGAAAAATGATGAAGCCATGCACAGGTGAGGTTGTTCGATGAAGATGCGCAGAGGCTAAGGTAAACCTTTAACATGTAATGCTATACTGTCTCCCTCCCTCCTGTATCTGCCCTGTGGACATGGAGAGGGCAGAGAGGGCAGTGTTGCTGCAGCTGTGCTGTTTGCTGTACACAATAACAGTAATCTTACAGGAGGAACTGTGTGTGTTACACTGATCAGACGAGTTGGACATGTCTGCCCACAGCTCAGTAAAAGTGTATCTGGTGTTTTATCTGAAACGTGGTTTCCATGTGGCTGTGTCAGTTATCTGAACATCCCTTCACTACTATGATCATACCATAGGAAAAACAACATCTACCCAGGAACAAGGAGTATTAGGGTTACACCCTCCTGATATAACCTCTGGCACAGTTTTGTTCTGCTATGTTATTGGTCAGTTAATGACAAAGTGCAAAGAAGAAATATCTGTTAAAGGAAACTCACCTTTTCTGTGCTTGTGTAGCTGAGTCAATATGTTGGTTATGTTATTTTTATTATTTTCATTTTGTTTAGTGAACATTCTCAAAACCGGTGTGTTATATTTTACTTTGTCATCAATATTAGCCAAATTATCTGTATTGTAAGTTTATCTGTGTTAACTTTGTATTGAGTGAATGAAACGGTTGTGTTTTTCATGGTTCCGGGTTACCTGTTGTAGCAGGGGGGCTTTAATTGTTGACGCACAAATCACACATAGCCAAAGCATGGACAGCTTGTGCACTGGTAAGATGTGTTGTGAGGCTCGTCCTCCTCTGGTTAAGCTAACATGTTTAAAAGTTGTGTATTCTGGTTTAAACTGTATGCAAATGCAATGATGCATCGTTATCAATATGTTTCTGAGGTTGTCATTTGGTTTCGAACGGCCAAAATATGACTTTTACTTCTGTTAACTCCGTCGGAGTTTTTCGCTCATTTGCATATTCTCTGACTGCTGCAGGGGACTGAGAACGAGCCTGCCACTGAGTGTGTGTGTGTTGACTGTGCCCTGTGCTGCTCCTTATAGGAGAATAAATGTGCAGATCCTGATTCCTGGTCTGAGTGGTGTCTTACAATCTACAAGCAAACAGTCTTCAGCAGGCTACGTACTCATGGACTAAAGCTGGCCCCCAAGAAATGTCAGCTACTCAGGAGAAGTGTCAGATTCTTGGGGCATGTAGTGGATGGAAATGGCGTGTCAACTGACCCTGACAAGGTCAAGGCTATTGCTTCCATGACAGAGTCTGCCCTTATGATGGAGGATGGTGTTACACCCTCTCAGAAGAAGATCAGGTCTTTCCTGGGCATGGTCGTGTATTATCAGCAGTTCATACACGATTGCTCCAGCATAGCCAAGCCGTTGTTCGCACTGACCGCTGCACCAAAAGGAAAGAAAGGGAATGCACGAGGCGCTGCTGCATTCAGGAAGTTACATCCAAATGATTGGAGAGAGGAACATCGCAGTTCATTCGAACAGTTGAAAACTGCCCTCGTGGAGTCCGTTGTACTCGCACATCCTGACTTCAGTCGACCATTCATTCTTTCTACTGATGCCTCTCTAGATGGCTTAGGTGCCGTACTATCTCAGGTCCAGGAGGGTGAAAGTAAAGCACGCCCCATCGCCTTTGCCAGCAAGGCTCTCACCCGTGCTCAGAGCAACTACCCTGCCCACCGCCTAGAGTTTTTGGCATTAAAGTGGTCCGTATGCGACAAATTTAGCCACTGGCTAAAGGGACACACCTTCACTGTTTGGACGGACAATAATCCGCTAACCTATATCCTCACAAAACCCAAACTGGATGCGTGTGAACAAAGATGGGTAGCCAAGCTGGCACCATACAACTTCAGCATCAAATACATTCCTGGCAGTAAGAACATTGTTGCTGACGCTTTGAGCAGGCGGCCCTTTGTCCAAAGTCGTGTCTGCCAGAGGCTCATGAAGGAGCCTTATGAAACATTGTTGGAGGAGTCACAACAAGTCCAAGAAGGTGTAGTCCAAGAGATGTTCAGAGTCAGTGCCAACCATCAAAGTGTTGAATGCCCACCTTCACCAAAGAACTTGGAGTGCCGCTCTCTGACCGATGGCGAAGTGTCTGCTGTCTTGGCGGGCCATGTTGAGTGGGATCAAGGCCCCAAACAAAGGGTGGTCTCATGGCTTGCTGCAGACCTAGAGCAGCTAGTCCCGCCAGGTCAAGATTCCCTGCCTGTCTTCTCACTCCAAGAGCTCCTGGAGGAACAGAGTAGGGATGCCACGCTGTCACAGGTCATCCCATTTGTCACCCGTGGGAGACGGCCGTCAAGAAGAGAGAGAGCTGGGCTGTCGCTAACGGTCCTTAAAACCCTGAAGCAGTGGCAGAAGCTGAAAATGCTTGATGGCATCCTGTACAGAGTCTGTAAGGACTCAGTGACTGGAAGAAAACGCCATCAGTACATGACACCCTCCTCTTTGGTCAGCCACGTTCTGCATGGTGTTCATGACGATGCCGGCCATCAGGGTCAGACCAGGACCTTGTACCTGGCGAGGCAACGATTTTTCTGGGCTCATATGGAGCGTGATGTCAGAGACTATGTGAAATGCTGCAAGCGCTGTGTTGTCAGCAAGACACTGGAACCCGAGGGAAGAGCCCCGCTTGAAAGTATCAAGACCACAAGCCCCTTGGAGCTAGTCTGCATGGACTTCTGGTGTGCCGAGGACTCCAAGGGAAAGAGCGTGGATGTGTTGGTTGTGACAGACCACTTCACTAAAATGGCCCATGCCTTCAAATGCTCTGACCAGTCAGCAAAACAAGTCGCACGCCAACTGTGGGATAAATACTTTTGTGTCTATGGATTCCCGCAAAGGATCCATTCAGACCAGGGAGCAAACTTCAAAAGTCAGTTGATCCAGGAGCTGTTGCAAATCGCCGGTGTGAAAAAGTCAAGAACAACACCTTATCATCCCATGGGGAATGGCCAAACCGAAAGGTTCAACAGAACCTTAGGCAACATGATCAGGGCTTTACCCCCCAGGGATAAGCAAAGATGGCCGCAGATGCTGCAGACATTGACCTTTGCTTATAACTGTACAGCTCACGAGTCGACTGGGTATGCTCCCTTTTATCTAATGTATGGACGGGTTCCCAGATTGCCAGTGGACATTATGTTCCACAATGTGGAGAGAGACAATGACATCACAGACTATAACAGTTATGTGAAGAAAATGAGTGATGATCTCAAGGAAGCCCTTACGCTGGCTCAAGTTAATGCTAGTTCCAGCCAACAGCACCAGGCAGACCTGTATAACAGAAGGACAAAGGGCACAGACATTGAAGAAGGAGATCGAGTCCTCTTGGCAAACAGGGGTGGACGAGGCCGCAGAAAACTAGCTGACAGGTGGGAGTCTACCCTCTACACAGTGGTCTCCAAAGACTCAAGGTGCCACACTTACCGCATCAGACACCACAGCACCGGGCAAGAGAGAGTTGTCCACAGGAACCTGCTTTTGCAAGCCAACTTCTTGCCAGTCGAGGTGGAGCAGGAAATTGAGTCATCCTTTGACAATGGTTCTGAACCAATTCAAGGACACAGCAGAGTAGACGGAAGCCTCCTGTTGACCGAATCCGAGTTTGACCAGTCAGAACGTACTGCCAGCTGGGTAGCAGAGACAACTTCCCCAGAAGGATCTCCAGATGGAGTGCATAAAACTCCTGAATCACCTCAAGTGCCTCTTGACAATCCTGGACCAGTCATTCATGTGGCTCAGACAAATGATAGCATTAGGGCAGATATAAGTGTCAATACTGAACCTGATGTTTATGTTGGAGACACTGCTACTGACGAGACAGATCTTCGCTCTGAAACGGGCCAGGACAGCAGTAGTGAAGCAGAGACTGAGAATAGTGGATCGCAGACAACACCAAGCGACGGTCAAGCAACCAAGGGAGAAACCGATGAGGTGGCCTCAGAGCCTGATAGACCACCACCAAGTAATTCAGTGGGTCACATCAGGACAAGAGTTGGCAGGATGGTAAAGCCAGTTAACAGACTGATCCAAAACATGACTCAGAGAAACATACAAGCAAGCAATCTGTTCAGTGGGATTGCCAAAACCTTATTCATGTAGATGACACCCGGTAGTTTTTAGTTCACTGTGAATGTGCCGTCATTCGAGTATGCTCAAAGTTAGGGTAACAGTTATTTAATTGTCAGTACGAGATTGTGTATAAGGCACTTTCTTCAGCAAGTGGTTATTAGGAGTCTGGCCAACTTCTTTATATCACTTTCCCTTTTATCTGGGAAACGCATATGTTGCACATAGAACTGTATGTCACAGAGTAATAACAAGCTAAGCTAATGTTACCCAGGATTCAGCTATTAACCTATTCTAGAACAGTTTTGAGAAGTTCAGAGGGGAGTATGTAGCTGAGTCAATATGTTGGTTATGTTATTTTTAGTATTTTCATTTTGTTTAGTGAACATTCTCAAAACCGGTGTGTTATATTTTACTTTGTCATCAATATTAGCCAAATTATCTGTATTGTAAGTTTATTTGTGTTAACTTTGTATTGAGTGAATGAAACGGTTGTGTTTTTCATGGTTCCGGGTTACCTGTTGTAGCAGGGGGGCTTTAATTGTTGACGCACAAATCACACATAGCCAAAGCATGGACAGCTTGTGCACTGGTAAGATGTGTTGTGAGGCTCGTCCTCCTCTGGTTAAGCTAGCATGTTTAAAAGTTGTGTATTCTGGTTTAAACTGTATGCAAATGCAATGATGCATCGTTATCAATATGTTTCTGAGGTTGTCATTTGGTTTCGAACGGCCAAAATATGACTTTTACTTCTGTTAACTCCGTCGGAGTTTTTCGCTCATTTGCATATTGTCTGACTGCTGCAGGGGACTGAGAACGAGCCTGCCACTGAGTGTGTGTGTGTTGACTGTGCCCTGTGCTGCTCCTTATAGGTGCGTTATGATGTTTAATTGTTGGTTGTATATTGTTCCTGTATAGTTAGGATGGACTGCATTAGTTGAGTAGATTAATATGAAGATAAGTTCATTATTTACAGTGCACTTTTATTTTATTTTACGAAGGAATGCTTTTGTATATATTTTTTTGTTTACATATTATATTTATAACTACTCTGTTATATGTGTAATGCACAAATCACACATAGCCAAAGCATGGACAGCTTGTGCACTGGGGACTGAGAACGAGCCTGCCACTGAGTGTGTGTGTGTTGACTGTGCCCTGTGCTGCTCCTTATAGGAGAATAAATGTGCAGATCCTGATTCCTGGTCTGAGTGGTGTCTTACAATCTACAAGCAACCATTCTACAGCTGCTACACTTGTCCACATACATTTGGGTGTCTGGAGTGCCTACCAACCCACATAGTTTAAAAATCAAAATTCCTATGTCAAATGCAGGCTCGTTGGAATATATCGCCTACAGCTTGAGAACTATCTTTGCAAAGGTGCACCATATTTTTCTCACAAGCCAATCAGAGCAGAGGGGTCGTAAAGAGACAGGCACTAAAACGGTTTGAGACAGAGGGTGAATACAGGTATATTCAGACAGACAGTATGAGAAAAATAATGTGTTTTTTGTACATTAAGTGTCCATCAAAGCTTTTTTTTTTATGTTTTGCAATGGGAGCGCCGCATGTTTCCGCTTTGGTTAAAAATGGTCGTGGCGTGTTGAGACGCTGAGCGTCTATTCTGCACGTTTGGCATTTTTTTCTGGTTGCCGAGAGTTGAAAAATGTTCAACTTTGGGTAAAACGACACGCTTGTCACTGTCACTTTTCACCGAGCCGTCCAATCAGAGTAGAGGAGGGGCGGGACAAATAGCCTACGACAAAGATGTGTTTTATTATGAGTGATGTTGTGGTCTTATCGTGGATGTTATGCTATTGTTTTTTTCTTTTTTTACTGTGGAATTGATGTTGTCCTCATGTCTGGAGCACTGGACAAAACTAATTTCCCTGTGTGGGATAATAAAGTCGACCTGAATCTGAACCGAACGTTCGTACTCGCCGAGATGTTTTCTCGCTTACAAAACCTCATGAACCCACATAGATCGGCAGGTCTGTCCTCTCTCCCTACGTGCTTCAGCCTTCCCTTCATCTGCAGAAGTAAACATGTCGGCACTCTACCGTGTGCCGACATGTTTACTTCTGCAGATTTTCCATCATCACATCAACCAGACGCAACCAAAGCGTCTCAGCTGAAAAAACGCTGCACCTCCAAAGCGCTCTCAAGCGTTCCCAGCTGAGCGTTTCTCAGAGGAGCACCTGTCGTTTTCAGCTGGGAAAAAAACGCTTTGGTGGATACAGCCCCTAAAGCATGTAAAGATGTTCTAGTAGAATCCTGAAATACAAGTATGAACCTGGAAATAAGCACGATATGTCCCCTTTAAACTGATCAAAATGTGTGACGTGCTCGGGCAGCTGGCAGCCAGAAGATGTTAAATGATGATACTGATGATGCTTACACTGATATCAGTGGGCCAAAACTGAGACATATGGCATACACACCATTGCGTAACTGTATTAGTGCTGTGTTCATAAAAGGATTTGCTGGCCTGTGTGCGGTAAGTATTGGATTTTAAGTGCAGAATTGCAGTACCTGGCCACCAAACCTAATGCATGCAGTGAGCTTCCAAAGTCATTATTGGCCCATGTCGTATTATGTAAGAATCTCATTTACTGTTGTACTCGAGTCTGCCAGTAGTTATTGAGTAGCAAAGTAATTGATGAGGCAGCGCCGGGAGGATCCTTGAGGACATTGACAGCTACAGTTGTGCCCTGTGTTAAACAGTATGCAAATGGAAAACAACACACATTTTAGTACCGCTGCCGCTATTACTGGTACCATTACCGGCTCTACTCTTTTTGTTTTTATTGAACAGATTCAAAGTGCAGAAAAAAAAGAGGAAAACACTGAGGGGGAAAAAGGGCTAAGATGGCTTTTGTGAAAATATTCAAACAACTACCCACACGGAGTCATTACAAACACAGTTTCAAACAATTAACACTAAGTAAATCTAATCACACTGAGAGTAAGGCAATGCAAGGCAAGTGTATCTGTAGAGCACATTTCCTACACAAAGGCAATTTAGAGTGCTTTACATAATGAATTAAAACGCAAGAAACAGAAACATAAAAATGCAAATTAAAGGAATAGAAACATTTTAAAAAGGAAATAAAAAGGTTAAGAACATAGACATAAGATGGTTCCTGATTGGTATTTAAGGTTCAGTCACTTGCAGTGAAGAACATAAACGTTTTTAACCTGGATTGAAAAGTGATCAAAGTTGGTGCAAGTCTAATTTGGAAGTTTTGCTGCAGCTCTGCGGTGCACAGTGACTAAATGCTGCATCTCCATGTTTAGTTAGTACTCTGGGAACAGTTAGCAGCCCTCTACTGATGACCTGAGAGGTTGAGAGGGTTCGTATGGTAACAGACATTCAGAGATGTATGTCGGTCCTAAACTATTGAGAGATTTATAGAGTACTTTAAACTCTATTCTCTGACACACAGGAAGGAAGTGCAGAGCCCTGAGAGCTGGACTGATGCGTTCTGTTGGGACTCTACTATAGCAGCAGCAGCATGATGAATGAGCTGAAGTTTTTTTGGGGGGAGAGTTGAGAAAAGACAATTACAGTAATCGAACCTGCTGGAAATTAAAGCATGGATTAGTTTCTCTGAGCCCTGACTGGACAAGTAATCATCCGATTCTTGCTATGTTATCTTAAGAGGGTAGAATGAAGATTTCACATGGCTATCAAATAGGGCTGACCCCTTTTAGTTGACTAATCGGTCTTATTGGTCTTAGTCGATCAATCGTTTTTATGCTTTTTTCATGCTGAACGACTTATTTCCCAGACACTTAGGAGCACATCTCTGGTAAACACAAGATTTAAAGTGGTGATTCTTTGTGGAGAAACTCAGTATAGTACAGATTGTCGATTAAATCAACTATTTGACAAATTATTATTATTTGAGAAAATCGTATCAGTGTTAAGCTTGATTTATGTTTGCCGCATCCACAAGGGTCAAGAGTGTCCAAAGTGACGTCACGCCATCAGACACGGCCTTTCACGGGGGTTCCGTACGGCAGGTTTTCGCTCGTCCATTCACATCCAAATTTTTCTAACTAAATGGATGGGTGGAGAAAATGGAGAACTTTGTCGGTCTGCCGCGAGGAGAAACCCGCATGTAGTACAAAAGATCCAAACGTTTCATGACCGGGCGGCCGTCTGTGTGGAAAACATAACCTAAGCTTTAGCCGACTAAGAATGTCTTTGAAGGAGGACAACCCTACTATTAAAGTTCATCTCCAAGATAACACAAAGATTTCTTACTTGTTTTTTGTTTTTCAGAGACAGAAAGTCGAGATGAGCACAAACTCTACGCGTTCATTCTTTTGTGCCAAAAGAAATTAGCTCAGTTTTGTCTAAAGAAAGTTCAGGCACATCCAGTCATTCATTTGTTCAATGCCCTTGCAGAAAGAATCTATGGGAGTGAAGTCGCTTGGTGACAGAGCAAAGTAAATTTGGTTGTCGTCTGCAAAACTATGTTCTGTTCTGTTTTGTATTACGTGGTCTAATGGAAGCATGTAAATGTTAATAAGAAGAAGTCCAGGACTGAGCCTTGTGGTCGGTCCGCTCACTGGATACGAGTTCTCTTTCAATTCTTCACAGGAAGCGGGTAATTAACGGTACATGTGCTTTTTTTTCCATTTAAGACTATCTTAAGTTCCAGATAAGGTAAAATTGGCTTAGTCGACATAATGAGAGGTACGTTACGTGCTCACGCCGTTCATGCTGAGACTCTCAGTGTGCGACTACATGGAGTTGTATCTATGAGCTACTCTTTGCTGACTCCCCCCAGAGAAGCACAATGATAGTGCAGTCACTTATTCTCACCAGGACACACACACACACATGAAAGTACAGGGGCCCACAAACTCATCACAAAAGCATATAACGCACTGCCTAAGCCTCTCTCTCACACACAGTGTTGAATCCACCCATATTTTCCCATCTAGATAGAGTAACACTACAGTAGCCTCCAATTCCATTTTCTGCACTGACTCTCGCCCAGCCCTTCCCTTCCTCGCTGTTCCAGTCTCTCACTCTTTTCTCTCCCTTTTCCCTCTCCACATCTCTTTCTCTGTCTCTGTATTCCCTCCGTCTCCTCCCGTGTCACAGGCCACCTTCTTATTTTCGTTTTTCCACTCTCAATCCCAGTCTGTTAACAGCTCCCTTGTTGCGTTTACTCCCTATCTCACTCTCTTTCTTTCTCTTTCGGTATGGTCCAGCGGGGCTGTTGACAGTAACCACAGTACAGTAGGTTGCAATTAATCTTTCAAATAATTCTTTCTCACCACAGACACACATGCAGAGAGAGAGAGCTGAGGGAAAAGGGGGGATGGAAGGAGGCAGAAATGCGAGATGGATGGCAAAACAAAAGCAGACACCAGAGAGCAAGTTCTATTCTTACATTATAAATGTGATGAAAAAATAAACTTGCTGCCCATGTGTATATGTAAGCCCATTTATTTTCTTCCCTTTCCATAATATTCACAAACTCCAAGCAGAGCGGAGGCGGAGGGGGTAGAGTCTCTGGCTGCCAAATCAGTTTCAACACGTCACAATCTCAGAAGGGATAATTAATCAGAGAGTGATGCATTAAACATGAAGTCCACATTTTTAATATACACCACGGCTCCATTTTGACTTTCATTGTTTAATACAGCGGCAGGCAATATATTTTGTTGAGCTGTTGGTGAAATAAGACATTCAAAAATGCTTAAATCTGAAAAGCTATTTCCTGCAGTTGAGACGGTGCACTGATTGACAATGACTCAAGGTTTGAAGGTTGAAAATCCACCTTCACTGTACAATAAGCTCTCCTTTTGTATTATTGTGAGGAATTCAATCTTTTTCATGGGTCAGACAGGTGTAAGCTTGAGCTTTTTCTTTGCTTGTCAGGTCAGTATTCTAGATGTCCATGAAGTGATTGATCGAAGGTTATTCTACTAATAATATACACATTTTACATTTTTTTGTATATCCAGTAGACATGGTGAAGTAGTGCACTTCTACAGTGAGTGAGGTTAAGTGACATTGTGGTTAAGGCTGGCTGGCACTAAAAGATTTTTAAAATGTGAGCGACTCCATACATAACGACATGTTATGTTAAATGTAACAGTTTTGTTCCTTTAGTGTGTGGTGAGTGAGCAATGATTTGGCCAAAACTGCACAGCACAGATTTCATTCATGAACAACAAGAGTCCCGACTCAAAAAAACGGAAGTCTCGCAAAATCTCTCGCGATCAAACGTGAGTTGACAGGAAGAATTTGCGATGTTAGTTTTTGCACCAGTTTGTACTGCAAATTCATGAAGGATGAATAAATGAAGTCATGGAGTCACGTTAAATAAACACTCATGTTGTTGCCACAAATTAACCACTCGGTCCTCCATTTCTGAGCTCCATCTTACTACTTTATGCTCGAAATCGAACCCAAAATCGTGTAGATTCTGGTGTAGTGTGTATCCGGCATTGTAGCGGCGCACCTCACAACATAGCAGCATGGCTTCAGTCACCTCTGCTTTCCAACTCTTTATAAATTTGACCATAAAACTATCAAGGTTATGAAGTTCAAAGTCATCCCCACTCACTCACCACCCACTACAAGGTACTTTTGGTTGTTTTTCTGGAGCTTTCAATCATATAACATGGACTTCGTCAGTAGTATCTACAATATCTGGCCAAGAATAAAGATTAAACTTCAGCGTTTAGGCAAAGTGCTTACCAAAAAATAGACATTTGAACATCTAGAATTTCAAGACAAACTGAACAAACTCTACAATTTCTCAACTTTCTATTTATATTTAGGAAGTGCATACTGTACATCACCAATGCTGTTTTGACCACAAATAAGAAAATACTGAACACCAAACTATTCCTTCGGGTAAAATAAAAGTTATGGTAATTGTTGGTTTTGCCCATTAAGATGCAACTTCTGATCAACTTCTCTGTTAACAAGTCACAGAAACTAAAAAAAATGTCAATGTTACAACAAATAAATATTTCACATCGATGTCATTCACAGAAGCTGTGAACAAACCTGTCAAACCGGGGTTTGGTGGCATGTTGAGACGTGCTAAATTGCGCATGACCATCTTCCCGAGTGTCTTTTAATCACACTGTTTAATTAGTGTTTATCCCTTTAGACATATCATTGCCTGAGTGTCTTGGCTTTTTGTTACACAAGCGAAATGTGCCCTTGTAACATGAAGTCATTTTCCATGCTTGCTGGTGTACGAAGAGTAATTAACTCTTAATTTTGATTCATTTAATTTAATTGGAGAGGTAAACATACAGCCAAGAGTGGATCTTGTAAACGGCTACATAAGATGAAAGTAAAGAAGAGAAGAAAGGAAAGGACAAAGGGATGGTGCGGTGATGATCTAGCTACTGTTACAAGTCAAAGGGGATTGGGGGGATGAGGAGAGAAAACAGCATTTTGTGGTAAAACAAGGAGTACAAGAATGAAAACGAGGCGAGACCGAACAAAATGAGAGAGAGAAAAACAGGGAACAAAGAAGAAAGGAAGAAAGAGGGAGGAAAAAAACAAGAAAAACAGATTAGCAAAGAAAAGAGTGCTAACAAAGAAATGAGCTATAGGGAGCAGAACAAGACGGGAACAGTGGGATGGAGGAGTGTGAGGAGAAGCAGGTGTAGATGAGGAAAGAGCAGAGATGAGGGATTACAGAGAGACAGTGTGAGACACAGAGATGCTCCAAGAGGTCACTCTTCGCTCTTATTGTCTGCAGAAGACAATCATGGCTCACAGTGAGTCTGTATGTGTGATGGTGTAATGTGTAAACATCTGTGTGAATCTGTGTGTGTGTGTGCTGACAGACCCTTTCTCATCACTACAAGGAATAGTAGGCGTGAGGTTGGACAGAGGGGGAAAGGCTAAGAGACCATGATGCCAGCAGGCAAGGAAAGGAACAATATGGTGTTGTACTTCAGCCGTAAATCAGAGAAAGACATTTTACATTTTAGGCATCTGATCAAGGCTCTTGTTCAGAGTTACTTACAGTGAGTACACTAGAATGCCAAAACATCCAAGTATAATCCGATGGAGGGAGGCCAATGGAGCGAGACAGACACATTGTTTGCTCTCGGTGCCATGAATTTGGCGAAAATAGGCAAAAATTCATCTCTAACAGGATTTTTGTCTGCTGCAATAAAGTGAAAGACAGTCAGTGCCAAGAGGGAAGCTTTCCAGGCATAAATTTCTCCCTCCAGTCAGTATTGTACATAGCGGACGTTTTTAAACTGTGAGGACCGCCTCCCCAGGGACGAGTGAGGCAAACACACTGTGTGATGTGTGAGGGACAGGTGTTCTGAAAACAAATGGAAGTTGTTGTAGTTTGTCCAGCTGAATTGATCCAAATACCGACAAGGTCAGCAGTTGGAGCTGCAGCAGAAGCTGTGACTCACAAATCAAGGAGGTAATTAAGGTACTTTGAAATACTTGGCGCCTAACTGCCTCAATTTGCATCCAAAAAATCGCCCTCCTTCTCACACTGAGTTATAACTCAAATTGAACACACAGATTTGATACACATATTTTTAGATTCAGTGCGACTTACACTTCCCAAGAATATCACCATCATCTATTATCCATTGCGAACAAATATCCATAAATCTGCTTAGAAAACCCTTAAAAAAGATTCTCCTTATAACTCCAGAACTCCCCCGAGAATCATCACATTTTTATGTTTTCTTCAGTATGAAAGTAATCCAGTGATAGTTATATGTACATCTAGTACATTGCAAACAGGAACTGCTACTAGCTAATTCGGCATACTTTCCAAGTAGACGGTCTGAGGTGGTCCCACAGGAACCTGACCCGCCAGATGATTTGTTACACAGATTCATCTGAGAAGCCGTCATTGAAAACTGTTTGGAAAAGGGCAGGCACTTTCAAAAAATAGTTGGCAGGTGATTGGATGAACCATCTGTCAATCAAACTCTTGCCGAAGCCACTCGGGAGAAGAGCGGAATATCGCCTTCAGTGCCGTTCTTTGCTCTTCTTTCAACAAAGAAATACTCTCCAGTTCTGATATAACTGATGCTATTGCAGCATCTACGCTAACCTCTTCAGGAGTTGCCATTGTTGTTTAGAACGAACAGTCGGTCCGTGTCGTCTCACACACCTAAGCCACGCCTGTAGCTGCCAGTAGCTTCTCACATGATGCTGATTGGTCCGTGGTCTGGCTTGCCATTATTTGAAGCCTGACAGGATGGATTTTCGGGTGAAACGTCATCCCACAATTTTAGTGTGATCTTGTGACATCGTGAAAATCCAGCTGCTGTGCAAGGTAAGTCTCACAGTGTGACTTTGAAAAGCCTTGTTATACAGTAAGGTAGTGCACAGTTGCTGCTCATGGGGTGGATTACTGATCAGACCTATGGGTCATCGGCCCCCGGAGTCCAAGGGGTGAGGGTGCCTCTAATGCCTTGTTCACACTACACAACTTTAGCCCGGATTTTCTGCTCCCTGACAGTTTTTTTGACCTCCACAACAAAAAACCCAGATCGGAGGCAAATCAGTGTTGGCTTGCAGCTCGCATGTCGGCGCTCGAGCATCATGTGTGAGTATGAATTGTTCAAAGACGTGAGCTGAGAGACTCTCCGACGCTCACCGATGCCTTGCAGACATGCTAAATATCTGGACCTGTCGGGGGCCCCGACCACTAGCTACAGCCAATGAGAGCGTGAGATACAGGTTGAGGGGAAACATGAAGGGAGAAGGGGTCGCCTGTAACAATAGGAACTTATTGTAGGTGTTGCATTTGCAACACGGAGCAAAGTTGTTGCACCTAGAGGAATAAATAGTAAAAAAAGAGTGTGGAATCCGGTGGAAACAGGCTATTTTGTAAACACACATGCCAACAACAACATCAGCATTTTGTCTTGCATATGGTAACGAGTCATTTACCGTGTATTTCTTGCATGTGTTTTCATGACAAAATGTAATTTGGAGACCTCATCGGGGATTACTCTTAGTGAACGATCTTGTAATGTTTGACCTTCTGTCGCCGGTCAGTCATGTAATGTGAAAACCGACTTAAAGACTCTCGATTACAAGACAGCAAGTTGTGTAGTGTGAACAGTACAGCGATCTGACGACTTTGAAAGTCGTGTAGTGTGAACTTAGCTTAAAGTACAAATTATACTTTCCATGTCTGCATAGCCGTAAAGGTCAACGTGACGTAAATGTTATCATCACGTTAATAAAAGCTGAATTTCCTTCTTTCTTTCCTTCTTTTAATGGAACCTGCCAAACCTGACATGGAAGAATTAAATTGCTTAAGATTGAAGTTTAATTTGAAGTTGTTCCAATGAACCCAACAGAAAAAAGATCACTAAAACACTATTTCTATTTTTTAATTTAAATTCAAAATGCAGGTAAACCTTCACCCTACTTCCTGTGTGAATGCTCAGTCAGGTGTGTAAAGGTCACAGCCACGCCGACCTCACCAAATATGGGAAAATTATATTCTTGTATTCTTTGAATGAATTATAGAGAAAGGTTGGAAAGGTCATTTTTTTTTTCCAGCGGCGGAGCCAGAGAGACGCAAGATGGAGAGACAGTGTCGGCAACAGTATGTGGATTGATTAATTAAAGATCTTTATCTTTCATTCCACTGACAGAAGGAGAAAGAGGAGACTGCGCTCCAGAAAAAAAAAGGAGAGACGATTGGATAAATTGAGAGGGAGAGAGAGCTGTGAGGTAAGGAAGGAAAAGATGGAGAGATGGCTATTCCGGAGGGGTAGATAGATAGAAAGATAGTGTCGAGAAAAAACGTGACGGTGATGTGGAAGCGAGGAGGGCAGATGTGAGTGGGGACAGAGGAGGAAATGAGGCGACATGTAAGGATGAGGGAAACTGTAAAAAGACAGGATGAAGGTGTGGAGGGGAGGGGGGGGAGTCAGGGTGAGAGGATTTTTTTTACCTCTTTCCTATGATGGAGTGACGAGAGGTGGGAGGCGGAGAGAAGAACGGAAGCTGTAATTAATGGAGGAGACCGAGAGGGAGGAGGTGGGTTGAGGGCTTTCGTCGCTAAAAAAAGAATAGCACAAATCTTCACCCTCTCTCAATGGATGTTAAGGCATATGTGAACTTTAAAGTAACACCACCGTATTCCAAATTATACAAATTCAACCTGCATGGTTGCTCGCGTTTACATCATCGCGTAACAAGTTGTTACAAATTATCCTCATTTGCACGGCACCTTAAGTGTTCAGGGTAATTCTGTTTGCATTAAAGTAAGCCTGTGTTCCTATGCAGTCAGGTAAATGGCTTCATGGGGACAAACACAACATATCATTACTACAATTATCCCCTTCATTACGCTGTGATATTATTCCACTCTCTTGCTTTTTGTAGAGCAAGTGGATATTTCGAGTTTATTTATATAAACACCTTTTAATGACCGGCTCCTCATTCTGGCTCGACGTTTCATCTACAGTTTAAATTTTGGTCTGGTTTGTGTAATGGCAGCGATGTGCTAATTGCAATACACAGGATGTAATGTAGCCTAACGCCTCCTTATGTCATTATCCAAGCCAAGCGTTTACACAGCAATCTGGCTCAGATGACAAAATAAAAGGTAACGCTTCCATCACCCAGCACAGATTTTCCCACAACGCCTACACAAACACGCGATTCCAATATTCACTAAACCCTCTGCAAACATTGCGACGACAGTCAGCACTTCTCCAAATTTACACTTACCTGTGCCTCAGCCCACAGGACTGCAAAAAGACATTTCCAAAGCATCAACATCATGAATCTCTGTGTTACTACCGGCTGACTTCGCTGCCTTTAGAAGCGCTCGCTCAGCAGCTACACCAACAATCAATGCCCAAACTGATGTTTGACCCCGCTGGCTTGGAAGAGCTCACCTATCAGCTCGGAGATTTACAGTAACTTTGCAAAAGCTGTGGGATCTTTTCTACAAGCATCTTATATTTTCTGAATTACTTTTTCAGCTGCAGTGCAGTACGTTCTCCCAAGCTGAAGTATATGAATACATCAAATCGCTCTCCATCACCTCCATCGAGCTCTCAGTGTGCTTGTTAATGAATGGCTTTGTGAGAAGGGTCCAGAGGTGCTACAGGAGCGCTTAGGATTCAGGTCAACATCACTTGACCCACGGGGACACGCTAGCTGAACAGCCCTCGTAATAAGACTGGGGGTTGAATGAGAAAAGTCATTATGAAGAAGTAACTGGCAGGCAGAGGGAGATGTTTTGATACTAAGACTCTGAACTCTCACTCTCCTGTCTCGCAGCCTCTCCTTCCTCCTCCTCGCCGATTCACGCTCTCATCCACCTCTGGCATCACTTTACTCGTTTCATCACACTCCTCTCTAGCTCTCGTGTTTTTGCTCCTCAGGTTATCTCATTTGCTGCTGTTCTATTTGCACCTCGAGAAGATCACTCGTTTGCTCTTGGTCTTTATTTCTCATTCTGCCATTCATCAATCTCTTTCACCTTCTCTCTCAATCAACTTCAAGCCTTGAGCCATTTTTCTCCCCATCTGCAACTACACCACTGACTCCTTCGTTTCTAGAGCTGCAACGACTAATCGATTAGTTGTCAAGCTATTAAATTGACTTACTAACTTTTTTGATAATCAATTATTCGGTTTGAGTAAAGTTTTAAGAAAATAAAAAGTCTAAATTCTCTGATTCCAGCTTCTTAAATGTGAATATTTTCTGGTTTCTTTTCTCCTCTATGACAGTAAACTGAATATCATTGAGTTGTGTGCAAAACAAGACATTTGAGGACGTCATCTTGGGCTTTGGGAAACACTGATCAACATCTTTTCACCTAATAACAACTAACAACTAATCGATTAATCGAGAAAATAATCAACAAATTCATTGGCAATGAAAATAATCATTAGTTGCAGCCCTACTCCTTTCCTTCTTCCCTGCCCTTCTGCTCTGGCGATTACAGATGATGATAATGATGATGTTCAAGTCTTAAAGGAGCAATATGTAGGACTGACAGCTAGCATTTAAAATGGGTAACAGCAGTTCAGACTCAAAACATTGGCGGCATCGCCCGTCCGCTCCTCTGATGTGACTGATAGAAGTTAGCGCACGTTTTCACAACGTTTTCTGACCAGCAGCAGTAGTCGGAATCACTTCACCGTCTGTGTGTCTCAAATACTCGCTGCCTTGTCAACCAAGCTGCACACGGACCACAGAGAGATGTGCCGAGGCTTTTCAAATCGGTCAGAATCTAACGTTAACGTTATCTCTGTTAATCCAGTTTGTTAGCTTGCTTCCATGGCTGAAGGAGGCTGTGTTTGTGTGCCAATTTGTTGCATATGTGGCAACGGGGTGTCAAAATGGACAGTGGACGGGATCACACCAGCCAAAACAAAAAAAAACAGCCATCCCGGACCGGAATGGAAATGTCAAAGGAGAACATACTGGCTGTAGCGTTGTTGTCGGAGAAGCCAGTATTTCAATTCAGAATATTTCCTTAATCTCTGATGACATATCTTTGCCATTTCATGATTTATTACAGTATACCAATATTACAAATTGGTCCAGACTCTCACAGGACAGTAAAAAAAGCATTAGTGAATCAAAGGAAGTTTTGCATCTGGAAGTAAAGGAATGCAAAAAAGAACAAAGGTGGTTATAGAAACCTGAAATGGAAATTGTCACAATATCTATAGCTGGATTGCATAATCATCTTCTTGGCTCACCCTTCCTTCCCTCCTTTCATACCCTCCTCTTCACCTTCTATTTCTATCCCTCAACTCGTCGCTGCAGGGCAGGTGCCAGGTCTCATTAGAAAGTGTTGGCCGACAGAGCCTTCTCACTGAGCTCCCCCGCTGTCTCGCCCTCTCTCTCTCCCTTGTACCATCATGTCCTGACCTCTCACCTGTCACAGCGAGAGAAAACACTGCTTGCACTACATTCCCCATGAGCGCCGATACCCAAACACACAAAAACCTGCTCGTACTTCATCTAAAACCGCTGCTTGAACCCTCAGGTTCAGATAACACACCGCACAGCCCCAGCAGCATCACCTGCAACACAGTAAATTGCACAGACCGCTCATCCTGGATCACACAAAATCTCTCTATACACCCTGTGACCACAGCTAATGCTCGACACCTCGGGCTCAGACAGTACACCAGCAACAAGCTCATTCTGAAAACTAGTCAGATTCAGCGCTGTACTGGCTCTCTACTCCTCACACACTCTCACTATGGGCCACCGACTCAAATTGGAAGCCTGCCAGCAGCAAGGTCAGGGTGGGTGTAATATGATTACACAGGCGCAACATAAACACACCATATCGGCCCATTACAGCCAGCCAACCCTTAACTTTTTTTTTTCCGAGAGCTTCATTTTAGGTCTGGGTTCCTTAAATGCATCTTTGTCCACATTCTCTGTTAAAATTTGAAAAGGTCACAGTAGGATTAGGACAGGATTATGATCTACTCGCCTGTGGTTCTTAAACTAGGAGATTGTCTCTCTTGAGATTCTGCCCAGAGAACGGAAGCTCGCTGGTCTGATTCCCCAGATCAGACGTGCTTCTATATCTCCCTGAGTTTGGACAGAGTTGCCCTTTTACTTCTGGAACAATCTATATAGACAGACTTGAAATTGTCAGAGTTGGTTGAGTCAGTTTTAAAGAATTTGGACAATAGCACTCTTTGCCTCTAAATGTATTGTTTTTACTTTATTTTGATGGTTTTGTTTACTCATCTTAGCCATTTTATGTTATTGTTGTTGTGATGGAATTTTCTATCTATTCCTCTCTCTTTGGTTGGGAGGTCAGAGTGTCTCTCAGAGTGTCCCTCTGTTGACATTATTGGGTTGTATTCCTGTCTAGGGGAGCCACCGTTATCTGTACAGCTGTGTCTCTAGCAGGAGCCATACAGCCAGTCGCTAGGGCAACCAGGGTCAGAGATGCCAGAGGAACCACGTGAGTCAAAACATGATAAGGGTAAAACACTGAGCACCAGGGAGAAAGGGCAGAGTTGTGAGGCCTTCACGCAGAGAGACACCACAATGTGGAGGCCGGACAATTGCTGCTTGATCAAGCTTCAATAAACGTAATGTGTAAGACATCAACAGCTCCGGGGCCTCTTCCTTCCGGTTGACTGAGTTAACCTGAGTATCAGAAATTCCACAACAGTTGTAACAATGCAGCGTATCCTCAACGGTTTGTATATCTTACGAAAAGTTAATCCTCATTTTTCGTGCATTTTCCTACAAATGTCCAGCAACACGTGACCAGACTCCAGTCTTTTCAAAATAAACTTCCATCTTCACAGGAAATAACAACAAAACTACTTAGTTAGGTTTAGGAAAAGATTGTGATTTGGGTTGTCAAGTACGGATGTTACTTGACAAATAAATCAACGTTGACTTCTGGTTTCACACCGGGTACGAACAGCGGTCTCCTGGGTGAAAGCTTGGTGTTTTTTGACCCACACATCCATCCCTACCTCCTCCCTACGCAGCATTTGTCACTCTTTTTTTCTTCCCGGTTCACGATTACGTGAATTACATTGATTGATTTCATGGGATATGTACGAATTAGAGTGCATTCCTTTTCGTGGGTATAGCTACGAACGGTGTATGAGAACAGCATGTACAATGATTTATGCTGCCCTCTTGGCCGGGTCTCTCTTGAAAGAAAAAAAGGTTTTATAGAGAGGAGACCTGATCAAGTAATGGTCTCCCATATACATACTCTACCACTGAGGTCCTCATGGCCAAGCACTCACATTCAAGTGGCGCATTACATTGGATACAATGTGTGCTGTATATATACACTGTAGGGTTGTTATAGTGTGGGATTTTACATCAGTGAATACATATATCTTTTCAAACTTCCAATTTCAGTCCACAATGTAGTTTTTATGATCACAACAACCTTGGTTTGAATCGGGCCAGGGACCTTCGCTGGATGTTGTCCCCATAAAGTACTTAAATAAAGGCGAACATGCCAACTGTATTTTTTTCAAATCTAGATAGCATTGACAATACATGCTGTTTTCATACACCATTCATAGCTATGCCTACAAAAAGTAATGCACTGTAATTCGTATATATCCGACAAAATCAATTTGTGTAATCCCCATAATCATGATAATCCGATACCTGAACTTGTGGTATCGGCCGATACCGAGTACCAATCCAATACTAGCGTGATTAAAAAATATAAAGTGATTATTATTATTATTATTTAACAGCTGTTTAATACACTACTACATTTACCTCACTCTGACTACCATTATACTCTCCACTAGCACCGAACTGTTGTTGTTTGCTATCATGCTACGTGACAAACTAGCAGCAATCTGTTCTTCTTCGATGTTCTAAAACAGTATTTACAAATTGCCATGTTGATTTATTTGTCACGTAACTTCCGTACTTATATTACGCCAATTCCAGAGATATTTTAACCCAAACCATGATGCTTTCTTAAACGTAGTTGTGTTGTCTAAACCTACAGAAGTTTATTTTGAAAAGATTAGAGTGGAAATTGCATGTGCAGCACGTGTTACCGGACATTCGTAGGAGAACGAGAAAACTAGTATTAATTTTTTGTAAAATATGAACCGTTGTATGAGGATACGTTGCAATACGGCACTTCCTCTCAGAACAAGTAAGGCTGCTGTTACCAGACATGTTGGTGTTTAAAAGAAGCACCATATCTCGTAGGGTAGTTATTGTCAAGGTTTTTATTCAATGGTGGCTCTTGTTGTTGTTTCCCCAAGCAAAAAGAAAACACTTTTTCACAATAAGAAAATATTTTGAATATTAACAATATGGCAAGGTTTGAGCTCTTTACTCCAGGCTAACAAGAGCTGATATCACGTGGATGTATCCAAGGTGAACAGTCTAATCATAGAGGAAAAACAGGCCGGCACTCCAACGGTAAAACATATGGGAGAGGCTCTTGAGATGCAAAAAATGATTAATGTATTTCATATACAAAAGAGACAAAAAACATGAATAAAAGGTGAGTCCATAAGACCATTCTTGGCAAACACAAGAACCCTGTAGGCTATTTTTAGAGATTAAATAGGCCAGCAGATAAACAGCGAGGGCCAATCAAGAGAGAGACGGAAAGAGGCAGAAGGTGTATAAAAACCTTTTTGCCTCTCAGCACCTCGCTCTTACAATCCCTTCCCTTTTTGCATCTGAAAAGCCTTTTCTAGTTCTTCGTCAGAGCGTGTGCCTTTTGATGGACTATTCTTGTCATTTATTTGTTTTTTTCACAATGTAATCTTTATTTGTATCTCAGTTTGTGACAGTGTTTTTCAACTTCCTAAATCTTGTATTTACTATGATAGCCTTGGTGGTTGGTCATGTGCTTTTTGGATTTCTTAATTATACCTTTCATGCGTTCTTGCTTTTCGACGATGCATATTAACATCTCTTCATTCCAGAAAACAGATTACAGTCTTTGAGCCTCGCGAAAAAGAAAAAGAAATGGATAATTTTTCCAAAGAATTCACTTGGGTGACACAGTGAGTGCAGGAGGGAGATTTCTAGTGTATAATAATTACATTTGGAAAAAAGGCCTGAAGCGTCAGACTTTTGCGACTTGGTTATAATGGTTGTAATGGAGGTGTTGCTGGTTTGGCAGATAGGCATGGTTTGGGCCTATGAGCTTGTCTCAACCCGAGGACTGGGTGGCAGCTCTTTCATGCCGTCCTCTAACTGTCATCGTCACGCACCCACTCACGCGGAACTCAAATTATAACAGCATGAAGCCATGTGAATGCATGGATTTGTGCTGAGAGAGAAACAGAGAGTGAGAGAGAGTTATCATTGTGTGCCTTTTTAATGTGTGCGAGAGAGAGAGGAAGGAGAGAGAGAGAGAGAGGAAGAGAAAGGAAGGAGAGAGAGAGGAAGATGACGAAAGGTTAGGGCTAAACCACATCTCTAAATTTGGCATGAGCTCAGATCAAAGGACTGTGATGGAGGAGAAAGAGAGAAAGAGGAGGGGAAACGATACCCGAGCAACAAAGCTCCAGAGTTTCTCTGCTCCCCACTCCATCTTTTCTGTACTATCATTTTTTCGCCTTTGAAATTCCTTGTTTTCTTCTTTTAGAGTACTGCCACAGTAGGTCACATTTAGAAAAACATTTTTTTCTCTTGGTTTCGGCCCTTTGTCCAGACTAACGTGGAGTATTTGACACCTGAAAAGAGAGGCTTTTTCAAAAGAAATCTGAAAACGCTGGCGTTTTAAGGTTGGAACATGCTTCTCTGGGCAATCAGTGGTTGTCAAAGTGTGTGTGGCGCGCCCCCCTAGTGGGGCACAGAGGCATAACAGATAGGGCGCTCGTGAGCGGGGAGGAAATGTGATGCGGAATTAATGTTTTGAAGACGGAATCTTTTTCACGGTGGAACAGTAAACAAATCGGCTGTAGCAATGGTGTTCGTTCAGACAGATAGTCTGCAGGTTTACAGATTGGACCGATATTTGACAGGGACATAATAAATACACATAAAAAACTATGCTTCGGAGACGAACAAGACAACGTGTTCAGTGGATGGTAATCAAAAGAAAATATGACAAGTAGGGCTGCAATGAATAGCTCAGAGCTTCATTCATAACGTTGGCATTCAAATTATTATTATGAATAACTTACAGAAACATTACCTTCAACCTTCTCTTCCTCCCTCTCTCTTAAACACACACAAACACACAGCGAGCGATGCAGCGCTCAATCCATCTCTGTAATTGTAATGTAATTTCCAAAATCCACAATATGTTTTTATCTAACAGAATATTCTGCTTCAGTCCATATTTGTTGGCGTTTAGCCTTTCAAAAAACAGCATTTTCACTGTTTACTCTCCTGCACGCCCCTGTATTAACGGGGTGGTCTAGGAGCAATCTAACAGCACCATAAATTACATTTATATAACCAGAATAACACAAAATCATATTTTCCCTATTTCTTTTTAGGGTGATAACATCATAAAATATGATAACAGACATTTGAAGGGGGTTTTGGGGTCATTAGAAGACGCTTGTGTGCCTGTTTCTTTCTTTGGATTTACGTTCTTTTCCATTTTAAACCACCTAAAAGGATTTATATCAATTAATCAGCTTGCTTGACGTTCAGGTTCGTACAACGCATTGTTGACATTAGGGAGGTTTGGTGTAACCTACGGTTATCCATAACATCCCTCCCTGCTGTAGACCCACAGCGATGTTTACGTGCACTTTCAGAGAACAATCATTTCAGCCTTTGAGTGAACAAAACTGAGCTATTACATGTTTCAGAGGGAAAACACGAGTGCATGTTGTTTTCACACATAAACAGTATTTTCAAATTTAGCCGGCGTCATCGTCACAATATGTCTCTTTCCTCTTTTTTTGTCTGTCTGCCTCCCTCCATCATCTCTCTTCCCTTCCAACCTTTTTGCCCCATCCCAACTCCCAAATGGTTATGTGATTCATCACGCTCCCGCTGCCTCTCTGTTTCCCTCTTTTTCGCTCTCTCGTTCCGTCTGACTCTCTCTCTACACGGGTGGAACAAATGGAGATCAGTCGGACTAATGCTGAGTTAGGCCCCTCGTCGCTCTGACAAAGCTACAGCATTACCCCTCTCATTTAACCAGCGCTCTGATCCACAGGCTTACACACACACAAACACACACACACACATACACACACACACATATATACACTTGAAAGGGCACGCTTTATCTCCATTTCTCTCCTGAGCACTCTTTTACACATTCGCATGTACACACATGTCCAGAGCATTTCACGCATTCTTTTCATGCATAAGTGACATTTTTGCTCGCAGTGTTTCCGGTGCTCAGGTCAGATGCGGCGCTCTTCAGCAGAGGGTAATTAGAGCTAAGTGTGTCGCAGTCTGGCTGCTGTCTGTCATCTTGAAACACGTTCTTAAAGGATAATTATGGTTTATAACAACTTGGTTCTTATTTTTTTGTTATAGTTGTGGCCATTGTTTCTATTGGTATTAACAACATCGTACTCATCAAGTTGATTGCTGGTTTGGGAAAAAGAACTGACGGGTCAAGAAACATCAATCTTAGTCAAATCTGCGAGCAGTAAAATAAATTATCACCCATACTGACTGGATGTACTAAAATTTGTATCCAAACTGTCCGTTTTGAACATCAAGATTTACAGACTCACTTCATGACTCCACTTTGACCATGATGTACTGCCACAGTTGTGCTGACACAATGTTCCTGCATGATGCCCTTACTTCAGATTTAGCCTCCAAATAAAGGGGTACAGAACTTGTTTAAAGGGGACATATCATGAAAAACTCACTTTTTCAGTGCTTGTGCACATACATTTGGGTATCTGGAGCACCTACCAACCCAGAAAACTGTGAAATAAGACAACCCAGTCAGTTTTTTGTGGGCCGCCTAGATCACAAAACATGTGATTCAACAAGCCGTTCAGATTTGGCTTCCCTTCCTACATGGGAAGGTTCATTAGAATATGCCTGGAAGGTAACCCACAATTTGGGAAACTCTCGCCAGATTGTTAAGGTTAGGCACTGACCTCGAATAGTTAAGGTTAGGATAGGTCGTCGGGCAGCGAGTTGCGCGAGAAATTTTGCACGTTTTTGTAATTTGCGTTTACCTTCTCTACACGAACAATATGGTGCACCATATTTTTCTCACAAGCCAATCAAAGCAGACTGGGCTTTTTCAGGAGGGAGTCTTACAGAGACAGGCGCTAACAGACAGACAGAGGGTGAATAAAAGTATATTCAGACAGACAGTAGGAGAATAACAATGTTTTTTGATCATTAAAGCATGTAAACATGTTCTAGTAGAAACCCCAAATACAAGTATGGACCTGAAAATGAGCACAACCCATCCCCTTTAAGGCTTGTTTACAACCTGTTTGATCATCGTGTTTATTGTCACCATGTTCCCAGATCTCAGCAGTTGCTTTGTTGAGTACAATGTAACCGGTAGACATTAAAAAGAGGAGACCCAAAGTCGTAACAAACAAGGAGTTATCCTTTTAAAACATTCAGTGTGTCGGCACACACACACACGTAACAGGATTTAGGCTCATTATCACCTCTAGCGCTGCTTTTCTTTGTTTCAGCTCAAAATCGTGTCCTTCTCTAACGCGGTTCAAGTGTAGGAGAAAAACACACACCCACACAAACTCACCCACACACACAGTCACACCCGCACTCGCACATTACAGCACCATAAAGCATAGTAGGAGTCTTGTACTTCAATCAGTCAATTAACCTGGAGCAGAGCAGAACAAAACATTTGGCATTTGCCAATAGGGCAGCAACCTTCCAGTGATAATTACTCTTTGTGAGAGCACACACGCACAGACACATATACATATACACACACACACAACTCCCCCAGCGCAGCATCCATCACATGTCATGTTGGAGACAATGGCGGCTATACTTCCAGCATAATCAATTATTTATCCTCGTCCACACGCGAGTGATCTCAAAATGTCCACACATAAACACACAGACACACACACAAAGTGAAGTGTTGTCAAAGTTGACATCAGCATGCAGACAATATGAATTGTGTGATTCGGAGCAAACGCCGAAGGGCATCAGAGTGCTTCATGAAATGGAAGGCCTACAGTACACGCGTTCTTGGATAAAGGCAGGGTAACACACAGACACATGAATAAGCTCAACATCGTGTGTACAATTGAGACATTTTTCTTGAGAGAGCGCGCCGCCTCGGTTTTGAAATGTCAAGATAAAATGCTGTGACAGTGGCGGAAGAAAACATGAGCGGATGTTTGGAGGAGAGAGAAAGGAGCGAAAGAGAGGGAGGCCTCGAAAAAAAACTTTAAAAAAAATTATATTTGATTGAGAAAGGAAATGCAGGGGAGATGAAAAAGGAAAATGAGGAAAAGGGAGAAAAGATGATGGAGAGTTACAGTAAATTGGCAAGGCCGCCTCGGAAAGCACGCTCTAGGGGAGAGGGAGGGAGATAGAGTGAAAGGCAGAATAAGAGGCAGAGGCTAGGGAGTCGGAGAGGAGTGCAGCAGCAAGAATGGATTGTTAGCTGGTAAACGACTGTCACTTTCTTTAGGGAGATAAACAGATTTGACACCTCCGCATTCTTCCTCTCTCCTCTCGTCCCTCCTTTTCTCTGACTCTGACACGGCCTGACAACCCTTCAAAAAAAAAAAATCACTTCTCCTATTCTGTCCTTTGCTGTTCTGTACCATCTCTCCCACTCCTCCGCTGCGTTCCTTCTTCTCTTTTCTCCTCTCAGATATGTGCGACAAACTCGCCCTTCCGGCGAAAAAAGCGGCATATAAGAAGAACAAAAAGGGAGAACTACATGAATAAAGACCCCATTTTTCCATTTGCCACGCGCCTCCTTCTCTCTTCCTCACTTGCCTTGTGACAAGATTAGATGAGGAGGGAGGAAGGGGGGGAGAGGGGTGGACAAAAATCAAATGAACGAGAGATTCCTTTCCTGACATCTGGAAGAGGTAGAAAGGGATAGAGAATAGAAAGGGGAGCAGGCGAGATGGAGAGTGTAAACGACACAAAGAGGAGGATCAGAGAGGAGGGACGCGCCGAGAGTCGTAAAGAAGGGAGATCAGTGGAGAGATGAAGAACTTAAAGGAAGACATGCGTCGATGCAGAAAGCTTGTGATCAGCTGTCACTTGGGATCTGTGGGCACCTGCCCACACACGGCGTCCTTGCTCGCAAAAAAAAAAGTTAAAAAAGCTTCGACACACACACACATAAAGTGAGTTGTTAATCATTCCCATCATGACCGCTGCCTTCAGAGTGAAAGCAGTGTTGTGGACTGGCATTGACCAAAGAGACAAACACACCAAAATAGATATGAGGAATAAACAGAGGCTTGTTTTTATCAGGATGAAAGAAAAGGAGATAGGAGGGAATCAGAGACAGCGAGGGCGAAAAAGATGGAACAGCAGCAATCATTCAAATAAATGAGATGGTATAAGAAAAGATGGAATAAAAGGGGGTCTGAATGCATTAGAGCGCTATAGTTTCTGTGTTCTCGCCCTGTGATGAAGGAAGTTGTTGTGCTGTGATAGTGAGGCCTCTGGAGGAAAGATGGGAAAATCTAAACAATGCGGAAATTAGGCCACGCAAACACTCGCAGACACACAAACACATGCACGCGTGCGCTTTTTGCTGCGCACAACACATGTTACCCACTCAAAGGGGAGCGCGAGAAGCACAAAGCGAGCCTCCACTTGTCGGCAAGCATCTACACAAACACATACATTCACACTCGGGCTGTTTACGTAGGCAGTGGCAGGAATAAACAAGAGGCGAGCATCTAACAAATAAAATTAATTTTTAATCAATGGAGCCATTTGAATTAGCTCTGTCATTAAGTAAACAGGAACAAGGCAGAGTTTGAAATATTCATGTTGGGGCCTGAATTCATCAGGCTGTTAGGAGGTGTGGCCCCCAGGGGGCCCCACTCAGATCTGGGACAACACTGAGGGCACGATGATATATATATATATAAATATATATATACAGTACATACTGTTATAATGAAGTGGAAGAGGGGGATGAAGAGGAAGCAACACTGAGAAAAGAGAGAAAAACCAAACTGTTCTAATGCACTCAAAGGGCTTTTTATAGATTTTTTGGGGAGAGGGGGTGGTTAGCAGGAAGATGAAGGGAAAGTAGAAGAAGCCTGGAGAAATTGCAAGAATGACAGAGAGAAGAGAGGGAGGGATTAAAAGAGGAAAAGAAAACCAAGGGGGAGAGGAGGGGGATTAAAGGACGACGAGAAACAAAGTTAGTTGAAAGGGAGGAGGAAGCAGAACACAGCGAAGAGCCAGGAAAAATCAAAGTAGCAGGTAGGGGGGGTGAAGACGGGAAGAAAGAGAGAGGTAATTCATAGTGAGATCATAGGAGGCATGGATAACAGATATAAAACAGGCGTGAGGATGATGTGTTCTGTGGAGAATAGTACAGGATTTACATGCACATCCCACGTTATTAAAGCGAGCCGCGCACCGGGAGGGAGAGGTAGATAACGGAGGAGATGGAGAGATTATAATGTGAAGCAGAGGGGGGTACAGAGGAAAAAGGAGGAAGAGACAGAAGCATCAGAGAAATAGAAAGTGAAGGAAAAGGGAGGCTGCGAGACTGAGTGATGGAAACAGATTGAAACAAGAATAGAGATGAAATGAAAGGCAGAAAGACTGAAGCAAAAACAGAGGAGGAAATAAATATATCACTCCAATATTTTCCTTACAGCATGTGACAGAGAGCAGCGAGAAAGAAAGTATGGCAGGAGAGAAGGAGAGAGGGAGAGGGGGATGGAAAGGCAAGAGCAAACGATTGAGGAAAGGAGGGAGCATTGCGTAATGACTTTAATGAAAGCACTGAATCCCCAACGGACACTTTAGATACGACTCCTGGGGACTGACGACGGAGGAAAAAAGGAAGAGGGAGGGGTAGGAAGAGGGAAGGAGGAGGAGGAGGGTGAGGGAAGGCAGGAGAGAGAGACCTGTGAATAGCAGTGAATGAGAAAAAAAGCACACAAAAGGAGATATTAGGTTGCATCTTATAGAATAACAAATTGAACAGGAAATAGGTGCATGCGTGTGTTTATGAGTGTGTATCAGGGAGGGATTGGCGAATACAACAGAGCATATTATAGAATTTTAATATGATGAAAGCTCCAGGGGGTTTGGCACTGTGTCTTACAAATAAATCTTCCATCGCCTCAAGCATTTATGGGAGTGTATAAGGTATTCTATTTTGCCTCCGCTTTCATTTACAAATGGGAAAAAAAAAAAGTGTTTTTGTGTCGCTGTGTGTATTTGTGTTTGTGTGCGTTTTGAGGACGGAGTGACGCACAAAAACATCTTGTCATCTTATTTCTAATCTCATGACAGCTCTCTATTGAGTGCATAATTCCACAAAGCTGACCAATCAGGCCTCATTCTCAACCGTTTGTAGTCCTAAGCGAAACACTCGTTCTCACCTAAAGCCATTTCTCCCATCTCTTCTACCATCTTAGCGTACTCCACCGATTTTGGAAAAAAAAACATATAGAAAGGATCAAAATCTATGCAGCAGAACCAGAGATATCATCTTTTTTTTTTTTTCATTATTATTCCACACATTCTTCTTCTAGGGCTGCACGGTGGTGCAGTGGTTAGCACTGGCGCCTCACAGCTAGAGGGTTGCAGGTTCGAATCCGGCTTGGGACCCTTCTGTGTGGAGTTTGCATGTTCTCCCCGTGTTAGTGTGGGTTTTCTCCGGGTACTTCGGTTTCCTCCCACAGTCCAAAGACATGCAGGTTAGGTTAACTGTGGACTCTAAAATTGCCCGTAGGTGTGAATGTGAGTGTGAATGGTTGTCTGTCTCTATGTGTCAGCCCTGCGATGGACTGGCGACCTGTCCAGGGTGTACCCTGCCTTCGCCCAATGTCGGCTGGGATCGGCTCCAGCCCCCCCGCGACCCCTAACGGGATAAGCGGTTGCAGATGGATGGATGGATGGATGGATTCTTCTTCTATGTCAAAACCTGGTACCGACATTAGCCACAATGCAATGCTGACCGTTTGCTCTGAGATTGCATTGAGTTTAGTGGAGTTTTTTATGATGTGTTTAACTTCTATTCGGTGAAAATGAGCATTAGATGAAGGTAAATTATAATGTTATCATGATGTGTTCAAATGTAATCTTGTAAAATGCAGTTTTTGGGAAGTAGAGAAACCTGAATAAATACAGTTGTTTGAAGGAGATGTTTTCACAGCAATATAAAATAGATATTAGAGTTAATGTTAGTAAATTAAACAGGTCATAATCCCTTCTCTGAGTGTTTATTGTTTTGTTTTTGTGTCATCAAGAAAGATACTGAAACCTAATTTCTCCTGATGGTTAGGCCAGTGCCTTGCGTGGCAGCTCCAGCAGCCCTGTCTCCTAAAAATTACGTTTCCATAAAACGAAACTACACTGTGAATTATGTTTCCCTCGAAACGTAATTTGTTGCGGATTACGTTTGTTTTTGACGTATGACAAATACGTTTGGAACGATAGTCCATGGGGGTCCGTGTAGGGAGGAGGTCGTGGTAGTGGATGGGTCAAACAGGACTTTTGCCCAGGAGACCTGGGAGTTGTTTTGTTGCATTTTTGTTGTGTTTTGTTTTAATTTCGTAGTAATTTTAAGACAAACCATGATGCTTTTTTTTTATTAAAACTAACGGGGTAGTTGTGTTGTGTTTTATTTAAAATGTCATAGTCATTTTGAGTTAAAACATGATGTTTCTTTTTTAGCAAACCTAACCAAGTAGTTTTGTTGTGTTTTTTACTTTGTTTTGTTTCAATGTACAACATTAACCACATGTTTGAAACTGTTTTAAAGTGCAGCCGAGAAAATATGTTTCCCTTGAAGCGTAATTGAGTATGCAGTTTAGTTGAACGGGAATGCAATTTTGTAAGAGACAAGGTTGTCCTCAGCCATGTGTGTGTATACGTTTGTGTGTGTGTGTTTGTGTTTACAACGAAAGGCACATTGTAAAGCCATTTTCAAAATCTATTTTCATATATTTACTCTGGATAATCCAAACAAAGCACTTTCCAAATGTTTTCAATGCTGTTGAGCATCACAAACCTCCACTGTATTGAAATCTCATAGACAGATATCTCACAATCTGGGCAAATAAAACCTAATCTAGTCTAATCCTGATACCACTAGAGGTAAAGAGAGAAAGAATACGTTGTTGTTTTTTTGCGGTTTGTTTTTATAGTTTTGTTTTTTGGTAATATGGATGAACTGACCCTTTAACCATCCTCACTCGTCCTGAGATGTCCTCATTCCCAAGGTCTAGAGCTCACAGGAACACACACTCATTCATTCACACTTGCTCCTAAACCACTCTTCTGCAACACAAAAACATGGTCTGCAATCCTCAGTGTGTCTGTCTCCCTCTCCGTCTCTTCCTCCCTCCCCTCCACAGCCTGAGGGAATAAGACAGACTGAGTCAGACAGAGGAAGGCTGGAGGTTAGACGGGGGTTAATTTAGTCTTTTAAACAGGACAACCGATTGGATTACCGGCGCGGCAGAGCAGGCAGCCACTCTTAGAATTAAAAAGGACACGCCTCAAAAACATGGGCAACCCGAATTAGACTCCCGCCCTCCCGCAACTCCAATCACTATGCAGATCATGGAGCCAAGTGTTTGCAGGGACGCGTAGGGAGGCCAAACTGGGGTTGCTTTGTTTTGTCGGCCCCCGTCCACCTTAAGCAAATAACAAGTGATTTGTTTTTAAATTGAGTCTCCCAAAAAGAGCAAGCGAGAGCACTAAAAGAGGAAGGTTGAAAGAAGCCCCACACGTCAGGACGAGATGAAAGAGGGGCAGACGGGACGAAGGGAGTGATTGATTTTCATGACGCTCTAAAGCGGATCCCTCTGGAGGCCTGGATAACGTGAGAGAGAGAGAGAGAGAGAGAAAAGGGGAAATTGAGAGAATAAAGGAGATAATAAAGAACAAGATACGTTGCCCTACTCCAGTTACCGCCAAGCCTTCTCTCCCCCTTCACTCCCTCCATCCATCTTTATTTAGTTTTTGTATTCTTCCTCTTTTGAATTACACAGGGGCTGTCTTTATTTTGACTAGAAACCTAATGGAACCTGAGCGCTTGCCGAGAGAAAAAAGAAGAGAGCGAGGAAGAGGAGGAAAATGAGTGACAGAGAAAGAGAGACAGATCTAAAAGTGGGATGAATGACTGCATGGACGGAGAGAAAGAGAATGGGCGGAGAGAGCGAGAGAAGAGGTGCGGTGAGTGAAGTGAAAAGTTGGGTAGATCAGAGGGTCCAAAAAAAATCACCACAGAGATTGCAAAGGAGGTGTGTGTGTGTGTAGGTGTTTGGCTGCCTATCACTCTGTCAGTGTGGTGGTGTGGTGGATAGAGAGAGAGAGGAAGAAAGCAGTGGTGGGGGGGCCAGACTGGGATAAAGGGCTTTGCAGCCATGAATGTCATACTAATAAAGCCCAGTCGGATATTGAGGTTCAGCCTGGGAGGTGAGGAACGACAGGAAGGAAAGAAGAATAGAAGAAGGGACGATAAGAGAAATTGAGAATAGAAGAAAGATGGAGGGAGTGAAGAAAATGACATCGCTCAGGCTGACACATTCACACCGCCACTAAAACTTCCTCAGGAAAAAAAAGAGCGTTACAAAGGAGGTGAGAAAGTGAGACAGAGGGGTACGGAGGGATTAGGGGGGGAGTGTGAGGAATGGAGAGGGCAGAAAAGTGAATAAGAGGGAAAGTAAAAGCGAGGATAAAGGTGGGAAGAGAGAGAGAGGGGGGGATGACGGAAGCAAAAAGAGAAATGAGAGCGAGGCAGAATGAATGTTTGTTGATATCCCATTTTCCACAGAGGAGATGAAAGGGAGAAAGAGGGAATAAGAAAAGCGTGGGCAGAGAGGAGGAATGAGCTGGTGATACGGAAAAAAAAAAAGAAGTGGTACGGGGGAGAGAGGCAGAGAGAAAGAAATGACAGGAGAACAAGTGATGGAGGGTTAGAACGGAAAGAGGGAGACGGGGGGAGAGTTTGATTCTGCTAATCAGCAGCATGGGGGATGTTTGTGACGTGGGAGAGTTATCATTACTGCCATCTAAAAATAACATTGGCATTGGGGCGGATGTGGTCTGAGAAATGGGGTGGGAGAGCGGAGAGGAAGGGGTAATTACAGCAGGCCTATTAACATGCACGGAGCCCTCATTAAATATTCAAACAGGAAACTGGGACTATGAGGAGTAATGCTTCTGGGAAAGCGCCAGATAGACAGCCTGCCAGCCAGCCTGCCAGCCAGCCCCGCACACTGTTTGGACATGCAGACAGCAACAAAGACAGGAAGAAGATGACTACCTATTCATCCATCCATTCATTTATCGACTCAGCCCAAAAGTCCACAGGTAGAATACCACTGAGACACACATAAAGGTGGCCATGCATTCAGCCATTCCCTGGGTGTCTGCAAGCTAAATTTAAAGAGGACCTATTATGCTTTTGTGCTTTTCCCTTTTCTTTAGTGAGTTATATAGTCTTTGTGCATGTAAGGTCTGCAAAGTTACAAAGCCCAAAATCCAGGCCAAAGGGAATAATTCTCCCCCACAGAGACACTGCTCCTGAACTGCCTGAAACGCCTTGCTTCAAGTCCAGCCTTTTCTTCCATAACGTTGTGATGTCACCAAGTGACACGTAAGGGATAATGTACAGCAAGCGGGTCATTGTTGTGGAATAAACCCCGACAGGAGCGGAGGAGGCTTGCATCGCCCTGAAGGGTTTTATTTCACAACAATGAGCCGCTAGCTGTACAATAGCCCGCTACTATTACACGGCTAATTACATAAGAAATGAATCATTTGACAAAAAAACAGTCCGCCAGAGTTCGAGATGAAAACTGCGCCCATAGCAGTTGTTATAAAGAAATAACAAACTGTAGAATGCCGTAATTGAGTATTCAACAAAGTCGTGTTATAATGTTGCATTATACCTGCCTAGCTGCTAGTTTGGCATGCCTTCAAACAAAGCTAGTTAGAGCGGAGCTGGAGCGGAGTCCGAAAAGTTTGGTGCGGTTGACCAATCACAACAGAGTGGGCCAGCTGACCAATCAGAGCAGACTGGGCAGGAGCTCAACAGAGCATTTCAGTCAGTGAAATGAGGTGCTGCAGCACAGCCAATATGAGGAAAGTAAAGTGTTTTTTGAACATTAAAGCATGTAAACATATTCTAGTAGAAACCCAAAATACAAGTATGCACTTGAAAATAAGCATAATAGTTCCTCTTTAATGTAAGACTTTTTAAGAAAAAAGAAATATATACCAATCAAGAGATGAAGCTAAACAAACTATTTCCATGCAACTGAATTGAAATTTTAAACTGTACATTAGCAATATAAACAAATGGACACCAGGCAATTGTTAAGGGACATTAAGTGCAATTGCCTTTTGTAATGTAGACACGATTAAAAAGGCGTTTATTAGCCTTTCTTCTGTTACTCCTCCTGAATAAAGAAACTGCTCTGGGAAAAATAAAGTCTCTAAACTGAATAGGAATCGAGGACATCTTCATTTAGACAATTTAAGGTATTTTCAGGCTTTCAAGCACCCAGAGATGCTGTGATCCCAGCGGCCAACAAGCCATGAAGCCTATTAGTTGAGCAGACAGACACGTAGCCAGACGCAGAGACAGTCTAATGAACAGCAGGGAGAACCATGGCTCTGAGCCCGCTGACAGAGCCTCGTGCACTAATCTACCAATTTACTGAGTTGGTGCTGCGGCAGCGGACATGCATGTAACGAGTACACAGCCCCTCGTGCTCACATGTACGTGCACACGTGCAAACAAGCCCACTCAAAGACACAAGGACAAACAGATGAAAATAGAAACGAATGACATTGTTGCCATACGCATACATTAAAAAAAAGACTAAGATATAGACAATAATCTCGACAGACATTTTGACGTAACGTTTCACTGACACTCATAGCCACCTAAGCGAACATAGACACTCACCCCTAGTGTGTTTAAACACTCAGTGACGTTAATCCCGCCTGACGTTTCGACATGAACGCAGAGCAATATAAATAAACATACGTCCACAACACATCTCACACCCAACCCAACACCCCTGGCACTGATCCGAGCAGACAGTCTGACACAGAAACACACATTACACTTTCTCCTTGGCTCCACAAGTAGCGCACACACACACACACACACACACACACACACACACACACACACACACACACACACACACACACACACACACACACACACACACACACACACACACATACACACAACTGCAAATAAGCAAAAGCACAACAGGTGTCATGACGTGCCTTCACGCATTCAGCCTTTATTGCACGTGTGAAAGCAGCAGGGCATTTTGCAATTCATGTGTTGACATGAGTAGAGCTGCAAAAATAGACTGTATATAATAAGTGGACGTAGTCACCGTGATGTCGAAGCCTCAAGTTTGGCATTTTGGCCGTCACCATCTTGTTTTTTTGCAACCAGAAGCGACACAAGAGGGTGGAGCTAAGTACAATCGAACAGAGAAATCTTTAGTCGACCAAAAGTGTTACAATTAACTTTCATGAACTGGAAACACAATGTGAAAGGGTTAAAGTTCTGAAACGAAAATATAGACAACACCCAGATCGGACAACGCCCTGGTATGAACTGCTTTATGGTGGCATGTTTACAATGTTTACTGAGGTAATAAATCAAGTGAGAAGTAGGTTCATTTTCTCATAGACTTCTGTACAATCTGACTTCTTTTTGCAACCAGAGGAGTCGCCCCCTGCTGGCTATTAGAAAGAATGCAAGTTTACGGCACTTGGCTTCACTTTTCAGACCCGGAGGTAGACCACAAACTGTAACTAACGATTATTTTCATTGCCGATTAGTCTGCCAAAAGGTACGATGAATCATTTGGTCTAGGAAATGTAAAAGAAATAGTGATCACAACTTTGCAGAGACCAAGCTGAATATCTTGATGTTTTGTCCGACCAAGAGCCCAAAACCCAAAGCTATTCAGTTTACAATTATATATGATAAATACGAGCTACAAATTCTGCCATTTGAGAAGCTGGAACCTGAGAATGTGTAGCCTTTTTTCATTATTTTTGCTTGAAATATGACTGAAGTTATTAATTGATTATTGCGAATTATGCATACATAAAACATAATTTTTCATCTTTATTTTCAAGCTGCAATAATACCTTTTATTTCTACAATGAAAAAAACTGACAATGTGTACAATGAAAGGAGTCACTCGTAGTTCTCCTGAGCTCTTGGACTTGAGAAGTGCAAGAGCTGAGTGAAGTTTTTCAGCGTCTTTCTGCTCATTGTTTGCCTCATTTCGTCAAGGCTTTACTGTTTCAGTTCCGTCTCACTGCTCTCATCAACCTCATTTCCAGACACAACAGGCAGCTGTTTTTCAGTAAAAAAAAAAAGTTCTGATTAACCTTGTACATGACCTGCCCACTACCAAACAACAGACGGACAAAGTTAGTGATTCAGTGTGTCACTGTTTAGCAGCTAAAGAGTCAGAGATTTCCCTCAGGAGTTGCTGGAGTCCAAGACAGAGTTAAATATATATATACACTGTAGATTCACCAGTTGGGCAGAGACATGGCTCCAAATAAATGCTTAAGTTGCTGCGTGTGTGCCTGCTGGAGGCAACTGTTTGCAAACATGCCATAACTACGTATTAAAGTGAATAATATGTCAGTGTTGTGCTTACAGCTTATTCTGCTGCCCATAAGTCAGCAATAAAATCAATGAATTCAGGTTTAATAGCATGACAGAAGTACAACGGTTGGAGCCCAAAGTGTCTCTTCACCAGGTACAGCGGGACTGATTGGATTCGTCTGTACATGATGGAAGCAGTTGCAGCGTTGCATGGCTTTTGAAATAAATGGTTTATAATATCTTAATAATTCCATGATGTAGATGCTGTGTATATATATGATGTACTGTATATTTTCGGTAACAAGGAGTTTAGCAGCTCTGGTGGAATGTGAATGGTCAAATCATGTTAAGATACATTTTAAAGGGAAACTCTCACGTCATTATTGTTGACATTTTAGCAACCTTAAATGCCATTACAAAACTAAACACTTTTCAATTTTAACCAGTAGTGGCCTGGAAAATGTAATTTTTCTCATTCTTTTGCAGAAACAGACAGAGATAGATATACAGGACACAACGACAGAGAGACAGACACATGTTGTCAATAAGTGAGACGGGCTCAGATACTAAATTACCCAGAGTCACACCTTGGCACACACTCACAGCCGGCTTCCCGAAACTAACAAGTACAAACATGACCTAGCCTTGTCCCCGAGAAAAATCACACTGGTGAGCTGGCACGCAGTGAAACAGCTCGATGCCAACTATAGACACCTACACACAGTGTACCTGCAGCACAGTGACACGAGCATGCAAATAGACGGTGCTGGGAAATGGAGAATGCTGGATGTGAATAAGCAAACGCTTACTACAGTCAAGAGCTGAGATTGCAGGAGTTGACACATATACGCCCATACCAACACAAAGAGCATTCACACACACACACACCCAGACACACAATAATCATTATCCTATGGACATTGTAAAAAGGTTTTCATTTTGCCACGACATGTTTTTTTATTTCCTTTTCAAACCCTCAAGCACCATCCCTGACCTCTGAATGCTTTCAGGGCATGTTCACATGCAAGTGGTCTATTCATACTCTGCATTCATAACTCTTTCGCTTTGATCCATTTGTGTAGGTGACAACAAAGCCGATTTAACTTTGGTGCCGCTGAATAAGAGCACCTGAAAATGTAGGTCTCAGTATTCATCCAAAGAAAGCAGTGTTGCAGACCGCTATGAGAAGCTGAAATGACTGCAACAAATTACCCTTGGATGTAGAGCTGCACGGTTATGGCCAAAATGAAAATCACGGTTATTTTGATCAATATTGAGATCACGATTATTTATCCTGATTATTCATAGACTTTAGGGACAAAATATTTTTATTGCAATTTCCCATTCAAATAAACGCTAACGCTGCTTTCACTTCCATGTTGTGCTACATTTCAACTGTCAAAAACTCTAAATGTTATCCTTTTACTTTCTTATAGTCATGTATAGTGGTTATTTGTATAAAAACAATTCAAATGATTCGGAAATAAATTATTGTATTTTCATTTAAAGGTCACATATTATGCTCATTTCCAGGTTCATAGATGTATTTTAATGTTGCACTAGAACATGTTTACATGCTGCAATGTTCAAAAAACCCTTTATTCTTCTCATACTGCAGCCTGAGTCTGCCTGCCTCAGAGCCTAATTCAGCCTCTGTCTGAAAACCACTGATTCACAGCCTATCTCCTCCCACTCTGCTCTGATTGGTCAGCGTTTTCTGTCAATCAAACTTCCTCAACAACACAGCGTCACTATCTCCCCCTCCCTCCCGGAGAAGCTCTGGAGAGAGAGAGGAGTGGAGAGATAGCAGCTAGAATAGAGCTTATAAACCACTTTAAAGTTTATAAACCAGAAACTTCACCCAGCGCACGTTACCGGAGGAATCTGATCAGAAATCGGCGACACATGATGAACATCTGCGGTCCAGATTCCAGGTTTTCCTGACGGTTTCTCTCAGGTAAATAATACTATTTATAGCTCTGTTAGTTAACTCAGTGTTTACCTCATGCATCAACTCTGTAAACCGTAAACATACACTCTGTTTTACGTCTGTCTTTACAGATCCATCTGTGAGAAATGACCGACAGAATCATCCCAGAGGAGAGCAGACAGCTGAAAGCAGATGGGAGATACAGAGCTAACGGGTTAGCATGTAGCTACATGCTAACGGGTTAGCTACATGCTACCGCTATGACACGGTGTGTAAACACAGCGACCATCAGGGTGGAAAATAGAAGATGTGAAACAGTAGTCAGTTCATTATTTCTGCTAAAAGATAAATGTATGGAAGATCAGAGTAATGGTATATTATTTACAGTAGTAGCTGTCTCTGTGTTACCATGACTACAGACCACCGGAGCTTAGCTTACCATAGTTTACCAGAGCTGAAGACTTTCTCCTGTACCATGTTAACATAACTAACTAACAGGTGAGATGATTACAAATGCTGTGAATAATTAATATTGTCATCTGTCAACTCAAATAAAGTTTGACTGTGAAACAGAAATGTGTTGTGTTGCTTACAAGTCACTATTTACTACCTGTACTCTGCTACATGCATGACATCAAATATATATAATATATAAATATCATCTGTTTAAACAGTGTAATTACATAAAGCCTTTGTGAAAGAACATGTTATATTTAGATGATGGGAGTACATAAAGCCTGTTCTGCTGGTTCTTGCAGACTTTGCTCAAGTTAGGTTGAGGAGGAGAGACAGTGACGCGCTGTGGGGCGGGGTCAGCTACTGAAGGTTCTCTCTGGTTCGACCAGGAAACCCTTATATGGCTTGCATTTCTGCCTAATGACGTCAGAAGACTAGGAAAAAAGCGATTTTTTTTTCTGCACCCATTTCCGGACAAACGGAGGAGGAGAAAAAGAGAGAGGATGGTCTTTTATGATACTATGGTGGCCTGTAGACACACTGGGGACAGATATTGATGTTTAAAAGACATGGAAAAGTGCATTTTGCATAATAGGTGACCTTTAAAGATTTGCTTTGAATGAGAAAAACCTTGGCATTAGTAGTTTTAATTTTATATTATAAGCTGCTTATAGCTAGTATTAGGAAGTTAAACAGATCATAATTCCCTCTCTAATATCTATTTGATATTGTTGTGAAAAAATCTTCAAATAACTGGATTTATTCAAGTTTCTCCCCAAAAACTAAATTTTACAAGATTATATTTGAACGCCAATACTTATTTTTACTGAGTAGAGCTTGAACGCACCATAATAACGCTCCGTGCTGTCAACAGCAGGCTGGTCACTGTGATTACTCTGAGCAGCATTATGGGAATGAATGACTATATAATAAGAGTCTGATTAAGTTAGTTGTTCCAAATGCTTTTAAGGTTGTTCCTCCACCGCTCATTCTGGACTTGCAGTTGTTACAAATTGCAGCTTTATGTCTTCTTCACTCACAAAGAAGAACTTCCACACCGACGACATGTTGTTTGCGTGTGAGATGTTACGGACTGTGCTGCTGTGTGTTATTGATATTTGATTAATTGTGCAGCCTTAATATCTGCTATCATAAAATCCTGTGGTTGGTTTGTTTGCTTTCACCTTTTCAGGTGGTCTCGGTTCAGTTGTTTGTTCTGCACCAAGGTTCAATTGACAGCTTTCACACCAGCCCAACCGAACCGAACCGAACTAACCGGGCAAACGGACCCAAGTTTGTTTTAACCAAACCAAGTAGGTCAGGTGTGAAAGCGCCCTAATTGTCTTTCTTTACGCACACTCTGATTTGAATAGACACAGACAAAAAAAAATTGCCCTCCAAATCGGGCCAGGGCTCCTACCCCCCTACTTCTGGCGCCCTTGCTCGGACCAGCCCCATCTTTGAATTCGGCCTTCATTTTGATCTCAACTACACGCCTGTAAAGTTTCATGACTGCACGGTTGGAACGCTATCGCAGTGACTGACATAAATAAAAAAACACGTGGCAAAGTACTCAAAACTGCTTCTGTGGTGGTTTCCGCTACAGTAGGTGTGTCCAGGATCACATTTTGTCGTGATGACTCACACAGTCTCACAAGGTGAAAACAATACCTGTGTTGTTGTCTCAGCTGGTAAATAACACACACACACTTAACCAATATCAGATCAATTAGGCTAAAGGGTGTCAGGTCCAACTCCTCACTGCTACAATGTCCCTACAACTCTCACTGCTCCACATCCACAGGCCAGACAAAGCCTGATAGTACAGCCCCAGTTTCAGACATTGATTACGTAAATCTCACATAACAACTCCACAGGGATAAGTGTTTGTTTGTGTGTCGGCTGAATCGGCGAATGTGTGTGTAGATGCATGAGAGACGCATTATGTGCAGAAGGGTATGTGTGTTTTTATGAGTGCTTCTGTGTGTGCATGCTGCAATTGTTTATGTGTTTTTGACATCTGTGCTGTGAGTCCCCATTCACAGACAGCTGTGCCTCAAATGTCGATCCATTACGGGCATATAGGTGCTTAAGCTGGAGGAGTGCCGAAGGTCAGCTGGATATATTTGGAAAATGTTGAACAACAAAAAACAAATAAAGCTCCACATGAATTTTCCTTCTTTCTGGTTCATGAAGCCCCATGAGAGAGAGAAAAATGCGCTATGTTCTTTCAATCTACAGAACAACAGTCTGGCTTGTTCCTCCAGTTCGTGCAGATGCACGCAATGGCTGACTGATGGATTGAAAGGACAATGTAATTGGGTTTTGGAAGCGTCTCTCTCCTGGGGAACGGCTCTATGTTTGCCTCTGTGATATTTGCGACACAGAGGGAGTTTCCTGTTGCAAAACCACTGACATTTGAGATGAGAACAACAACACATACTGTCAAACATAGTAATCAGCGCTGTGGTAGATAAAAGATGGTGAAGCTATGACATCCGCTCAGAGATTATCAGAAGGGCAGACAGCATTCATTAATACAAAAGAAATGAGTAATTTGTTTCCAGGAAAGTTTTGATTTGACTATTTATTTATTAATTACTGCACAAATGATATCACTTTGATGCTACTTACTGCAAGTTATGCTCATAGTTGTACAGATATGAGCTGGTAGAAACAAAGTGGCACAAGTTATTTGAGGTGCGTACTGCCTGTACGTCTGTAGATACACTCTGTGTTTCAACTGTATACAAAGATAGACGACATGACAGCTCCCCAAAAGTGAAGCCAAAATATCCCGGTTGCCCCCCTGTGGCTGGCTGCAGTATACAGTAGGTCATAAATATAATAAAACAGTTTGTCCCATGTGACAAACTAAAAAATCAAAGTACACATCAAATACATTTTTCCCCAAAGATGGTTTCTGTCATTTTAGGTAGTTCTTATCACACTGATGTATGTTCAAGTGTTCATTTTTCTAAAAGGTTTGTTGAAATACAGTGGTGCAGGGATGACGTATTTTTGAAGGCCAACTAGAAAGTTAGCATCGCCCTCGTTCCCTCAACAAAAAGCCAATGGGATTGTTCCATTGGGTTTTGGATTATTGCAGAAAATAAGCTCTGTGGCAAACAAAGGTTTATGATATACTTACACATTTTATTCCGCACGATAATCTTCACAAATGAACACCACTTTTCACATTTTTGAGGCATAACTGCAACCGGCAGAAGTAAAAAGCTCACATTAGGTTATAAACAAACTACACCTCGGTTGCATGAGCGCGAGTATACACAACGAGGCTGTAAAGGCGGACGAGTCGGCTAATAACGTTCAGTAGTCTCATTAAGCCACTTGTTAGCAACTACCCTTTTTAAGACACTTAAAGACTCCAAAATTCACGAGTGGGATATTTACTGACGTGTTTTATATCGTAGAACAAAACGTTAAACTCTTTTAAGCTTGTGTTAACCACAGACCTTATTTCAGGCATCGAAACAAAATCTCAAAAAACCCATTGCCTTTGAGACGAGGGAACCGGAAGTGCTAAAATGCTAACTCATTTCTGGGTTTTAGGACTCATTCCTGTAGGACTCTATTAGTTATTCCATGCTATAAGAAGAGGGTGAGATGTCTTGTTTGACAGCTGCTCTGAGTGAAGCAGTTGCGGAGCCGTAGGATCGGGAATTGTTTCGAGAGAGGAGATGTAACTTTAACTTTCCATAACCGTCACGAGTCATTGTAATACAACATGTGTCAATCAGATTATTAATGTAGTTTTAGAGATATGATGCTTAGCTAGGTGGCTCACGCTAGAAAGCTGTGGCCGTGCTTGGCTCATGATTGGCTCATGATTGGCTCGTGATTGGCGCGGGCGGGTGTGTGGGCGGGACCTCGATACCGCAACTCCAGCCCCCCTCCCCGATCACAACTGAACAGACTCCAAATGACATAAAAAACTCAAGATATCAGCTCGATAGTGGGATATTTTGGCTTCACTTCTGTGTGGGAAGAAGTGGAGACGTGTCATCCATCTATATATACAGTGTATGGTTTCAACTCAAACACTATAAAGCCATAGACAGTCTCTCAGAGAAGCTACAGTACATTCATTGACATTCACAGTTACACACAGCCACACCAGGGAGCTCCCCAGTACAACTGCAGGCTTCTAGTATAACACCAAGCAAGTCCACTGGAGCAGCTGAGGGAATGTAACCTTGCTGATGTTTTTCAAGAGGTGAGGACAGCATTTGTCTTTTTCTTCCCCCACATAGATTTTACCTAAAGGTAAGACTCGACAGCTCATCTTTTCCGATGGATTGTAAGTGTAACATAATGTTAGATTAGTGCAACAAAAAACTCCCCATGGATATCATATGTCAAGCTGAAAAAAGGATTCATTCATTGTTGCATTCATTAGATAAAGGGTTAAAAACGACCCCACACTGGTGCAATGGCAAAATGCTGCAGTTATCACATTTGGTCATACAAAGCGCATGGTTGTCGCCTGTTTACGCTATTTCGATAAAGCCGCGGGGCGTTGCAACGGCCAGAGGTATGGGCGGAAAGAGAGAGCCACACAGGAGGAGAAAAAAAAAAAAAAAACAGGGAGAGAAAGAGAGAGAGTGTGAGAAGCCCCCAGATATACAGAGAAGTGGTTGTGTTTGCACGAGATAAGGCCAAAGAGCTAAATCACATAGTGAGCGAGGAGGTATGCTATTAACCAGGACAAATATGCCTATTCAAACAGCAACTTTCACAGCCCAAATGAAAATACGTTGGGGGCAAGGGATGGAGGGGAAGAGGAGGGAGGGAGGGAGCGAGGGAGCAAGAGACAGGGAGGAAGGGGAGAAAAACAAGAGGGAGAAGACAGGGAAGGGTAAAAGGGGCAACGGAAGGAAGGAGCCAGAGATGGATTATGCCCAACAGAGGGAGAGCAAAGAGAGATAAAACGGGGACGACGCTATTTCATTTGTCTAATTATATTTATCTATCTCTCGCTCACAAACAAACAAAAGAGACAAATGGTGCTGACTGAATAAAGCAAAGCTGAATGGGTACAAACAGGCACTCAGACACACGAGCGCAGGCACACATATTAACCAAAAGGCATGCAGCAGCGGCGGCAGCAACAACAACAAAACAAATCCAAGGGGAAGAAACATTGAGGGTGAGAAGAGGAAAATACAGGAAGTGAGAAAAGTGGCAAAGAAATGAGAAAAGCTGAGAGTGGAGAAGATAGTAGGGCTAAGGGCACAAGCCAGATTGACACTGAAAAATTAATGCGCAATTGCAAAGAGGGAGATGGAGGGAGAATGTGTGAGTGACACAAGGACGGAGGGGGAGAATATTGGTCCCAACGCTGACAGATTTAAGGTTATGGTCTATGAACTTCTCAACCACACACACACACACACACACACACACACACATACACACCTTCACTTTCTGCCACTCGCTCTCCTCTCATTTCCACTTCCCGCTCCAAATGCCGTCTCTTTTTTTTCTCCCTTTCCATTCCCATTTCTCACATCCCCTTCCTCCCCCTCTCTTCTTTCTCCATGCATGTGCATCGTGATCTGGCTATTTGTCTCCTGCATGTCACATACAGTGTGTGCACGCACACACGCACACACACACACACACACACACACACACACACACACACACCATCAAACGCCTGTTCATCTTCGTAGATCTGATTGTGTCAATTTGTCTCAGTGTCACGCCACTCTCCAATTTGCCATCTGCCTTGACAGGATCTTATTGATTGGCCCACACACTTGTCATTCTTCCAATCTCAGCATCTCCATATGAGAATAGTTTCCAGACACCCCCTCTCCCTTCCACCTCCATACATCCCTGCCTCCATTCTTTCATTATCACACCTCCTCCAACACTTATCTCTCTCCATCTCTCCACCCTTCTCAACACCATTCCCACATCCCACTTCACTTTTTTTCTTTCATTTCACTCCCCGCGCTTTATGGCGCACACAAATCAGAGCTGTGGGCTTTTATGCTGTGATCAGTAACCCAAATGGAAACGCAGGCATAATAGTGATTACCTGTCATAGCCAGGCTTAGCTTATAAGCAGTGCGGGAGCATCCATCGCCGACTTGAAACGGTAGACTAACAGTCTTAACAGCCTCTGTAATTCAGCAGAGGTTCCCGGCAGTCAGAAAACTGTGTTGCTCTCTCGCGCGGCTTTAAATGCCCCAAGAAAACTTTGGACTCACTGAGAAGTTTAACTTCAAAAGATGAATACGGCAAAAGAGAAAAATCAACTTGAAGGGAAACGAGGAGGTTATTGAGCATTTTTTTCCCTCACTACTTTTGACCCACCTATGCTGTCATTCACCGCGGCGCAGTTTGAAACTACTTTTTTTTAAATATATTTTGAAGTGTGTTTGTGTGCAACTGTGTCTGTGTGATTTGAAGTCTCCTGGGAATACACTGGATTTAGAACTCCATCAAACATCCCGCTGACAGACAATCTTGTCAATCTGCAGCTGCAATCCATCAATGTAAATGCAGCATGTTCATTTTATTCAGGAGGAAAAAGCTTCCCTTTCTCAATTGTTCATTTCAGGCAATGACTTTGATAACCTGCAGCGTCTTTACAGATAAGTACTTTGAAACAATGTGCTCAGCAGGAAACCAATACAATTTGTTCGTTTCAGACAAGACTAGTACAAAGACCATATCGACTGTCATTTCCTGTTGTTGATTTTTTTTTTAGGGATGTCAAAGTTAACGCGATAATAACGTGTAAACGCAAATTAGTTTTAAACGCCACTAATTTCTTTGACGCAGTAACACAACTTGCGTTTTTCAGATTGTAGTGGGCTCAGTTTTAAAGCTAGAGTGAAGATACTGACATCATGAAACTAGAAAATCCATTGGTACCAACGTCACATATAACAACATGACATACTCGCTCGTCACGAAGGAGGCTACATAACGCTCCAAACTTACGCTAACTTTTGGCGAGGAAAAAGTGGCATGACCAGTTTCAATTTTGACCTCTGACCTCAAGATATGTGAATGAAAATGGGTTCTATGGGTACCCACGAGTCTCCCGTTTACAAGACATGCCCACTTTATGATAATCACATGCAGTTTGGAGCAAATCATAGTCAAGTCAGCACATTGACAGCTGTTGTTGCCTGTTGGGTTTGAGTTTGCCATGTTTTTTATGTAAAATGCAGTACCTGTGAGGGTTTCTGGACAATTAATTAAAGGTTTATAGATTTCCAATAATAAATATATACATACATTTGCATAAAGCAAGCATATTTGGCCACTCCCATGTTGATAATAGTATTAAATACTTGACAAATCTCCCTTTAAGGTACATTTTGAACAGATAAAAAACGTGTGATTAATTTTCGAATAATCACGATTAACTATTTTAATCGACTGACAGCCCTATTTTAAAAAAAAAAAGTTAACAGACAATCAACTTGTATCTTTGTTTTAACTTGTATCACTAAATCCCTGTAGTAATTTGGAGAAGGAAAGAATGATGCAATGTTTGCTACCCTCAACAGAAAGTCCACATGTTCAGCTCCCACAACATCTAAGGTGCCGATCAACTGCCATGTGTCTTCTTGATGTGGGAATCCGACTCGCTCACTTTAATCTACTCATGAGTAATGCATGAAGAAGGTAGGGAAAGCTCTGTTGTTCACATAAAATAGCAATGTGATCCAGAAAATGAGACATGCACTGGTGTTTCTCCTTCCTCTCGTTACCAGTGTTATTTAATTTGTGGAAATACCTCCTGTAATTTCTTCTTGGTTAGGTTTTGCTGTCATTTAGTTCCCTCTACCCAGTTCAGTAGGGCTTTTGTCATTTGGCTTTTGTGCTCCATTACTTTTGAAGTGTGTTGCTTTATAAGCCTCTTGCCTTTTATTATTTTCTTCTTCTATTAATGTTACCTCCACGATACCGCTTTGTTCCCTGTGCTTTGTCATATTTATTTGCTGAAATAAAGCCTACCCCGCTGAAGCTATTTCCAGGAATACTGGGTTTTACAAGCCCAAAAAGTCTCTTGCCATGATGCAAGCAGCCCGCACCCTTTGACTCTGACTGCAGCTGCCATGAAGCACAATGTAACCACGCAGAGGAGAAGACATGTCATCATGATCAACCGGAGCCGGGTAAGACAGGAGGAAACTGATGTAGGCCCACATAAGACTGTCAAGGCAGTGGAGTCAGATGAGTGCAAGCGCTGTCTGCAGTCAGAGCTCAGGAGCTGTCTGGGGACTCTTCAGACCCAGACCGACTAACCAACCAACACACTCTGCCTCCACGCCGACCAATCACTGTTTTCTCTGCATACAGAGCAACAGTTCATCATTCTCTCTGACAAACCCTGTTGTTTCCACTCCCCAGACTTGTGTGGAGCACTTCTTGGCAACCAATGCACCCAAATATGTACTGTGTTTATTTCAACTGCTTCGATTAGGGCTGCACAATTAATCGAATATTAAGCGCGATCACGATTTTGGCTTCCCACAATTAAATGAGCATGATGCGCTGCGATATTGACATTTAAAATGCGTGCTCCGCTCATGCATCAAGCACTTCCTAAGCTAACAGCCAGCCTCGAGGGGGAGGTCGGGATGTTTTGGAAGTGCACCCTACAGCGCTAACCTCTTGAAAAAACGTTCCTTACGCCTCGTTTCCACAGGGTTTTGTTTTGTGTCAGTAAATCCATAGAGTATACAGATTAAGACCCCGGTGTTCAACACAAGGAAATGCATTTCTTTATGGATAGAAACACCACCACAGATATGGGAGAGAAGTTACTACATAGATATAAAACTGTGTTTTTATATCTATAAGTTACTGTCTGCTGCAAAAGCAAACACATCGGAGATCACTGAGGTTCCCATAGGAATGAATGAACTTACGGTTGACTCACGTACATACACGGAGCTATGTGGAAACGAGGCGAATCTAGCACTACATGAAAGTGAAAGCTGCGCTCTCATACTTGCCAACCCTCACGATTTTCCCTGGAGACTCACGTTTTTCATTGCCCTCTCCCGGTTCCCTCCTGGGGTCACAATTCTCCTGTATTTCTCCCGATTTATGACCCATTTTTCACACTTTTTTTTTTACCTTTTCCTTATCTCAGCCTGTTTCTGGCACTGTACAGCCTTTATAAGCCCTACTATTTCTACCCGGTTGAAAATAAAGCTACATCAAGTGTCGTTTCCAGGTAGTCGCGACACAGCATGCAGCGCCCAATGTCGGGCTTTGCTCAACGCAGCAAAAAGCCATCGTGGCACAGCGCAAGCCGTTGGAAATAATGGGTTTCAGAGCTCAGTGGTGCCGTTGACGCGTTTTGTCTAAAAGGACCTTCAGTGAGTGAGAGATGGAGAAAGAAATGGAGAGTATTAAGAGAAAGAAATACTCAAGCAGGGGCAAAAATGAATGAATGAATAAAAATTCCCAAATTCACGCCAGAGGGGCGAATTATTCAGTTTTCTTTCCTGAGAAAGTAAAATCAAAAGTAGGCCTATTTAACATAAAAATGCTGTTGCAGTTATTATTTTGTTATTTTCATTCTTCAAAAGTCACCAGAATGCACGAAACAAAGTCTCTGAAACTCATATTTTTCTGGGGGAGGACCACCAGACTCCCACTTTGGTTAAGAAAGTCTCCCTATTTTTGATGTCTTAAGGTTGGCAAGCAGTTTATTTCAATGTGAATGTGCAATAAAATATATTTTGTCACTAAAATCAATGAATAATCATGATAAATAATCGTGTTCTCAATATTGATCAAAACAATTGTGATTATCATTTTGGCCACATTTGTGCAAGAATAATTACCACTAGGCCAGTAGATAATGCTACAAACACGTTTCCTGCACTAATGTACCTTTTCCCCCCCTCTGGTTAATACAGGATTGGTAACAAGGTGTCTATTTAACAAAGGCTAGACCATCAATATACATACTTTGATCAATATTTCAAACGTTCGGAAGTGTGTTTGATTCATTTGTACAAGTTCTGTGTATGTGATAAATGAAGGCATTCAGTATGTAAAGCCATAAACTGAAAGTCTACATCAAAAAGAATTCAGAATTGGACAAGCACAATATCTTGAAGTTAGATCTGTTGAAAAGGAGATGGATCTATGTCTGCAGAATCTGCACTTTATTATATTATCTACCCTAACATCTCCTTCTACATCTTCTCTCTGAGTAACTGCTCAATAGGCGACCCGACCCAGCAGTTTTTAAAAAAGGTGGAATAAGCAAGATCTTCGCTGATCGATAAAATCAAATCAACATATACTTCTGCAGGGGTTTCATAGGGTTGATCGATACTTATGTCTCAACACTTATTTTGTCTGGCATTGAGTTGTGTGGTTTTCAAAAAACATTTTGAGTTTTAAAAAAAATCCCCCCGTTTGATAATACACAAACATTTCCTTTGTTTCAAAATCTCATTTTTTAACTCAGCTCTTCTGAGATTTTTCAGACAATCTTTTCTGGCTTATCCGTGGTTTGCGAGGCATAATGGGAAACACTGATTTAGGAGAGGAAAAGACACAGCTGTGCATCTCTGCGCTCGATCCGTCAGCCGCACGTGGTGAGCCGCATTTGATTTGGAGAGCAGCGAGTGGAGAGATAATCACACGTCCTTCTGCGAAATGGAGTGTTTTAAAAAAAAGGCTTCGAACATCCACAGGGGTGTCGAGGTCAGTGAAGGGGGGCTTTAATATGAGAAGGGGGGGCTACATGAGAGTGGGGGGGTGGGGGGGGGGGAATAAAAGATTAACTTCATCGTATAATCAATCACACTTGTTCCCTACCATTAATCAGCTCTTCTCCGCTCCTCAAGTGCCTCATTTTCCCCTTCCCAAATTCATTTCACAAGCTTCGCTGTGCATGAGCCGCCCTGCTTTTTGGTTCTCACAGATCAAGCCGTTTCATTATATTTCACGATCTGCTATATATCATCACGTCTCGTAAAAAGTGAAAGCAAAAACCTAAGAATAGCTTGACATATTATGGATTGTTTTCAACCTGCTGCGGCTGCCAGATTGGATCAGCTGCAATAACAGGAATTTTAAATCAAAGTCATCCTACAGAATGTGGATATATACGCTTGGCAATGGTCAAAGACAGTTAAGTGAGCACAGCGACTACACCTGAGGTAGCCGACTTTGAACTGAACGTCATCTTTTTTTGCCAACAGCTGCTATTTATAAATCACATTTGCATGAATGTCCAGTAGCACCCTCATCCTATGCATAATGAATAGGCTCCCTCGTTCTAACCTATAATAGCACCTCACCAGCAGCAGAAAGGGAGACTCAATGGACAATCTGGAGAGAAGTCTTCAGTTACACCCACATAGGTGAAATTCCTCCTTTGTTCAACTTTTTTTGCCTATTAATTATCAATATTAAAGAGGACCTATTATGCTTTTGTGCGTTTTCCCTTTCCTTTAATGTGTTACATTGTTTTTTTGTGCATGTAAAAGGTCTTACAAAGCCCAAAGCCCACGCCAAAGGGAGTTACTCTCCCCCACAGAAACAATGCTCCTTAAACACCTTCCTTGAAGTCCTACATTTTTTTCCATAACATGGTGATGTCATCAAGTAACACATTTGCATAGCGGCGTTTGGCATGCCCTCAAACAAAGCTAGTTAGAGCGGAGCTGGAGCGGAGCTGGAGCGGATTCTTAAGAGTTTTGTGCGGTTGACCAATCACAACAGTGAGCCAGCTGACCAATCAGAGCAGACTGGGCGGGAGCTCAAACAGAGTGTTTCAGACAAAGAAAAGAGGTGCTGCAGCACAGCTGGTATGAGAAAAGTAAAGCATTTTTTGAACATTAATGCATGTGAATATGTTCTAATGGAAACCCAAAATACAAGTATGCACCTGAAAATAAGCAAAATAGGTCCTCTTTAAAATCTAAAAATCTATAACACCTCCTTTGAGACCCTTGAAGGTTCCTGTTATCAAATCTGCTGCTTCTTGTTCCTCACAAGACAAACAGGACTTGGCTTGGGTAAAATTGGCTTGAGCTGTCTGCAGCAGATTTCATCTCACTGTTAGTGGAGGGATGTTGCCCAAGGCAGGGCAGGTGATCAATATTATCAAGGTGTATTGTCCATTGGAATCAATCACATCTGACAGATTTCCAATAGAATGGCAGAAATGATATGTGCCTTTCTCCTGTGAGGAAGTGATGAGAATCACAGCGGTCACTAATGTGGCTGTGTCAGTGGCTTTCCAGGTCAACGGGTTGGTCTTTAACAAGGGTTTTGTGTGACTATATCCCCAAGGTTGGTATTAAAGGTGCTGAATGTGAGATTGGGAGCATTTCTATTGCCTCCGCACGGCTCTCAACATGGTGACGGCTAGGCCGGCGGCTCGTAGAGGGACAGTGACTTCATTCTCTGCTCAGGTAGACATTACTCCTCTATATCTTTACATAGACAATAGTTGTTTGCTGCTATATTAATGGTCTGGATATCATATAGAGAACCTTTAATTTATAAAGACTGCTAGTAATCAATTTTTCATTTACTTATTTCATTTGCTCTAGTTCTACTTTGTTTTGCACTTCCAGAGACTAAACTGTAACGATGTTTTCATGAATTTCACTCTAAACCAAACTATGCAATGCAGTTTTATCTAACTCTACCCTCAGGCCAAATAACATTTCATATTTCACAAGATACAAATCAGGAATTTATCACCTAATATTTTAATGCTTCACTCGTGGCCTGAAAAGTAACACCTACGGGCTTTTGATTACTGCCTGTAATCATCCCTAAGTTTTCTTTCTTTCTAAACAAGCGTCCCACTTTCAGGCTTCTGATGAAACAGCAGGCTTTCTAATTTGGCATGTAATGTGCCAGCAGGTGGCAAATGAGTCTCAAAGCCCGGGACGGCAGCTCCACCAGCATGGCCGCCCACTCTAAAAGAAGGACCATCTTTGATGTAGGCAGCCAGAGGCCTCGCCACTGACCTGTACTGTGTGTGGGGTGGCCAAGATCGACTGGCTCTTGATGGGAGCTGCGTTTGATGACGGCAGCGCCCGCTAAATGGGTGCGGCTTCAAATTATGCCTTAACTACCTCTTTTATCATTACCCAACCATCCTTATCCCCCTCTTCTCACAGGGCTCTGCAGTGATGAGAAAGAAGCCCGTCCAACCGTGAGGCTTGAGTCGGAATTCACTATTTCTATATATATGTGTGTGTGTGTGTGAACGCATGCAGGTGTGCGTTTGTGTCGACCAGACTTCCGTTCATCACTGAGCTCGGCTCTCAAGGCACCGCTGGAGACATAGGTTGTCTCGGAGGACACTGATTGGCTCAACAGGGGACGATGAGCTTGAGGTAGATGAGGTGGAAATGAACTAAACCTGACCTGCAGTGCAAGTACGCACAGTCTCTCTCGCACACACGCATACACCACCCGTGTGTTTTTTCATGTGCACAAACACAGACACACTTGTCCACATAAAAGCTTCTCGCATGTCTCCCATTTGATTCAACATTTCATTTACAATAAATGCACACAGACCCTCTTCATCTGTACATAAATGTATCCCACAGCTTGACGACGCCATATGATGATGGCTCGTCTCTCTCTTGTTTGTATTCCCTCCGGTGTCGCTGTGTATGTATGTGTGATGTTCTTAATTTTCTACATCCCACTGTGTACATGCATGGCAGGTTTACGTTTCCTCGTGGATTTCTGTATTTCAGCGGTTTCATATATGTGTGTCGGAGAGATGTTTTATCTTTCGTCCCGCTGTGCGTGTGTGCCCATTTTTATGCAACTGTGTTTGGCTTCAGATAGCAGTTCGCTTTGATGTTTATATATGCACGAGGGTGAATTATGTGAAATATAATTTCTATCTATGTTTGGGTGCGCTGCTCTATGTCTTCTCTCCTTTTTGTGTGTGTTTATGCCTTTCTGAACCCCTCACAGGTCTATCGTGATTATTTTTAGCACCCTCTGGCTTTCCAAATACTGGGACGTTATGTGTACCACTTACATCACCAAGACTAAATTTCTGTCAGCACAAAATAAATTTGGGTACCTTGCCAGGACTATTAGAGTCCCCGCACAAAACACAACTGCACAATGTGTAATGAAACACATACATTGCGTTGACAGTGTGGTTATGGCACGTTACACTTCAAGCTTATTTTCGTCCTTTCTTTAATGTGGAACCAGTGCGCGAGTTAAATACTTGTTTTACCCTGCCTGTACTTTTTATACTTGACGCGATCAGAGATCAGAGATTTGTGAAAGTCTGGAGGGGATTTTTGTTTCGTCTCCCCTCTGGTTACTCCAATGGCAGAATTACTTTTTTTCCCCTTCAGCAATGCAGGAAGTCCTTGCGGCTACCTGTCTGCTGGGAGAATCATGGACTGTACAAAAACACAGACATTTGTGAGGTTTCTAAAGGGACGTACTGAAGACTGGCCATCTTTGTCAGGTATTTTTTATGCCGGCAAAAAAGAGTTCTGTACTGTTTTGAACACAGTTTCAGCACTGGGACTATTGCATATATAACACATTACATAACACAAATATCTTTCACAACATATCTCATTATATTAACAAATATCCATTGTATTAGGATAAATTGTAAAACCTAGAGGGGAGGTTTTAGTATAAGCCCTTTGTGCAGGAGAGGTAAGAAACCCCAATCTATGCTGCTTGTTGTGATGTACTTTTGTTTCTTTTGTGCTAATAAACTAAAACTAAGTATGACATTGCCAGCATCATATTTTTGGATCGCCACACATCTCGTGGGAAAAGAGTCGAGAACACTGACACTGTGCAGCAGTCTGTATATTTGTGATGGCCAAATTTGAGCGTAACTCACTAGTCAGAAAAAAACCTTTTGCCATGCTGACTGAACTAAAATAACACAGACATGATGTTCGCGAGGTTTCTGAAGGGACGTATTGAAGACTGGCCATCTTTGTCAGTTATTTTGTATGCCTGCCAAAAAGATTTGTACCGTCTTGAATACCGTTTCAGCACTGGGACTACAGCAAATATAACACATTCAAGAATGATATTATCGCCGTCCTATTTTTGGATCGCCACAAATTTCTTTGGAAAAGAGTCGGCAACACTGACACTGTGCAGCAGTCTGTATATTTTTGTTGGCCAAATTTGACAAAAACCCTTTACCATGCTGACTAAAATAAAAATAAGCTTCTTTTATAGCTTGTTAATAGTTTTATTGATAAAACCAGCAATGACAAATAAAGCACCGACTGTACAGCTGTTATACTGACTCGACTGCACATTAAGTTCTCCAGTGTAATACAAACCCATCCATCCTGTTTGGGTGGACGCAATCTTGGAACCCATTGGCTATCGGTCTGAGGATGATTTAGCCTCTGGGGGCAACGGACAATATTTGAGGGTTCTGGTGTAGCCAGCGGATATTCGAATACCAGATATCTGGGCCAAGACTTCCTCTTCTGTGCGCCAGATATTGTTTACAGTCTGATTAGCAACTTGAGACGTGAGAATGGTGTTAGAGTTGAAAAACGACATCTCACCTAAGCTGATAAAAAGTTGTCAGAAGATAGCAGATGGGTTCGGAGATTGTTTTTCGGCCAATACATTTTGCCTGTTTTGCTCTGTTTATCTGCATGGAACCAAAGCCCGCTCATACTTGATTGGTCAATACTACTCGCCTACAAATGGACTAGAAATGGAAAACAGGACTAACCAAGATACCAAGATCTTGTCCCATTGCCTACAGATTCTGCATTCATAATATGCATATATCTGTTTATAGAGCTTATGGTGGATGTACATCTTCAGCATCAACATGCTCGCCTGGCCGACTTTGTTTCAAGTGTCACGGTAACCAATAATTCCTGCTGACCCCTGCATGGCACAGCAAGCTGATTCAGGGCTATCTCCATGCTGTTTGATACCACTGTGTAATGTCTGTTATTACAGTCTCCCTGCCATCCAGCGACATCAATTATGTCAATAAGACGCCTCCTCTGCCAACAGTTCACATACATTATGGAGTGTTGACACATCAGTTTTCACCCTAGTCTGACAGTAGTGGGAGGTGCGCTGCTCGCCGCACAGAGAGAATAAAGCTACAAAAAGAACTTCATGCACATCATTAAAGTGAGCTCAAGGATCAGTGTTGCTGACTTTACCACATTCAGGGTTTTTTTTTTACTTGTATTGTGAAAACAAGGATTATTTTCCTGCAAAAGGCAGATCGTTTAAATACAAGGTCAATAACTGAAGAGAAAATACTGAATGGCTATTTTCATTCAAGGAGAAACCGATCACTAAAGAAAAGAAGCATCAAAGAGGACTAAATCCTCCAAATGAAAATGACCCCTTACGGCTGAGGTTCTGTCCATCTTACAAGACGTTCAGAAGTTAAAGGATATAAATACATATACTTTTCGTTCGATATTCTATATATACAGTATATTAGGGTTGTCGATCGATTAAAATAATTTATCGCGATTAATCGCATGATTGTTAATAGTTAATCGCAATTAATCGTAAATTGATCACACATTTTTTTATCTGTTCAAAATGTTTTCTTCACCTAGCTGTTTTATATACAAGAAGTGCCAACTTCAGGCGGCCGCGTGTCTGAACCAGAAGCAGATTGCCATAATCCATATTCATCATGATAATATTCTTTATCGATTAATTATTGGTTATTTTCTACTTATTTGGTCAATAAAAGGTTGGAAAATAGAGACAAATGCCCATTTCAACTTAGAAGAGCCAGAGGTGACATCTTCATATTGCGTATTTCATCAAACCAACAGTGCGAACAGTCATATTCGACTTAGAAAAAAATAAATATTCACATTTGAGAAGCTTGAATTTTCAATATTTGCACCTAACAGTGACTTGAAGGATTCATCGATAATTAAAAATTCAGCCAATACATTTTCTGTTGATCAATTAATTGCTTAATGGACAAATTGTGTCATCTCAGATAATTATAATTAAGCATGTGTCGATAGTGGAAAGATTACCAGTGAGAGCTGCTGACCCCATGAGCGGAGAGGATAAACCGCCCGTGCCCTCTGTCACTATCAATCCCTACGGCCACCAGCCCTTCACAGCCCATCATATCCCTCTTATACTACCCATCACACTGAAGCGGAGAGAAGGATAGGAGTGATAAAGTGAGCAGATGTGGAGTCGAGGTGAAGGTGAATAGTCAGCTGAAGTGAGGTGAAAGAAAAAGCTCAGGGCAGCGGAATAAAAATATAAACAGGGATGACATGAGAGATGCAGGTAGTAAACCAACAGGAGGACCAATACAAATCCTTGTAAGACCCAGGAAGCCACGGGAGAGGATGAAAAACAGGAACCGAGGAAAGGGGGTTGAAATATAGGGGGAGAGAATGATGCGCGTCCTGCGGGCTTAGAAAGGCAGAGAAGAGTAACGCCGTCAGGCACTGAAGGAGAGAGCAATTAGATTTATCTGCTCATTAACAGAAAGGATAATTGACTACAAGAGTCTGCAGCGATACACTAGGAGACAGGGGGAGAAGGAGAAAATGAGCCGGGGAGAGAAATGAGAGCAGGTGGAAGGAGAAAAGACAGGAGGCAAGCAGGGAGGGATTGGGAAGAAAAGGGAACAAGGCAGGGGAAATAAACAAGGGAAAAGTGAAAAATGAAAAGAATGGGGAGAAAGGAGAGAGAAGGATGGAGGGGGGAGAGAAAATCGGCCCGTAGAGAGCGCTGAGCGAAAAAGGATTAGTGAGGGGAGAGGGAGAGTAGGAGGGGGAGGCAGGAGGAGTAAATGAGGATAAATGTACAGTGTGGTGTTTGTGCAAGAGTGTGTGTGTGTGCACTGTTCTTCTGTTTCTGTTTTCAGGCATCAAGGCAAGTTCTTACACATCCTCGTACGTTTGCGGAGTCTCTTGAGGAGTGTGTGACATCACAGAGTGTGTCAACATGACAGCGGAGACTGGTTTTACAGGACTGGTAAGAAGTACAGTCTGAGTCACCTTAACACACGCATGCACACACATGAACACTGGGAATCAGAGCTGAGTTAAGTTACAGTACATCATCACTGTCTACCTGCTGATCCCCATTTTCAACAACAGTTACAATCAAATCCTGACACACTGCTCACAAACGGCACAGTGGCCTGCATATCGTCATGTACGACATTAGCTTTCACATAGGCATTTATTAACTAATGAAGTTAGAATATGATGGATAACATCTTTTATCTCTTACACAATTATGTGTTGACAGACTGAAGACAAATTGCACAGCTTTGATGTCTGTTTGATCAACTGGCCCTGCTTTATTTGGGTAGTTTAAACCTGCAACCTTGTCTTCTGAAAAATGCGCTCATGTACTGTAATACTTATTTTCTTTTGCAAAATGTTGCTTTGAAGGAGGTTTAATTGCTGCATGGATTACATTCACTGGCAGTTTTTTTCTCTAATCCAGAATGTGTTACAGTGGTTGGGTGTACAAAGGGGACAACGGGAAACTCAGGATTGCATCCTGCATTCCAAGTGTTATTCGGTTTAAGGCTACTAAAATTCTTGGTTCGGAAAAAATTGTGGTTTAAATATGTCAAAGTCAAAATGCCTCGTTTTGTGCATTCATGGACTTTTTATCAGCAACGCTAATAAACCACTTTGGTACAGACTGAAGTATCTCAACAAATACTGGATGGATTGCCATGAAAGTTTGTACAGACATTCATGTTCCCCAGAGGATGAATCGTAACAACCTTGGTGATCCTTTAACCTCTCATCTAGCGCCATCATCAGGTCAAAATTTGTATTTGTCCAATACTTTGGTTTACGACCATACCACTAAACGCCGGTGATACTACTGTTGTTTAACCATGCATTCGCGTAGACAACCGTCTGCATCATGAATGGAATTGTTCACATACTTGCCTATTTACTGCGTGTTACTGGAGGATTCACCCAGAAGGAAAACCAGAGAACTCAGACCGTATAGAACTTCTCGATTTGCTGTATGATGTAAACAATAAACATGGCGACACTCCAGGAGGTTACTATAATATTCATTCTAAGATCACAGCAGAAAAAGTGACAGCGGCACCATCGTAGATGGTATGTAAACCCCCTAAATCAAGCACGCTGTACCACATCACCATACTGACTCTATTGTACAGTGCCCCAATCGTTCATGTGCGTATTGCATCTTGCAGATGCCTTGCGTTCATTTCTGAGGGCGTGCACAACCAGCGCTCCAAACGGACGCAGGATACGCGAGGCAACAATCAGGCGAACACGTATTATAAGCAAGTATACCTGTGGCTTAAAACTTACATTCCCATCAGCCTCAGCTGCAATTAGTGCTAATTAATGTTAGCATGCTAACATGCTAAATTAAGATAATGGTCACAGAGCTGCTAGCATACTCTAAGCCTTGTTCAGTACTTCAAGGTGGTAAATACAGGATTTGGGAGCATTTCTATTGCCTCTCTACGGCTCTCAACATGGCGACAGGTGAGCCGCAGACTGCAGCTAATCGTGCTTATAACGCTAAACAGTGCAAACAATGGCTAAAATGCTGACAGAGATAGCAGTGTACGGCGAGACGCGTTATCAGCTATAACCAGAGCGGCGGCCGTGAGCTAGCCAGTAGGACACGCTCGCACGCATGAACATGCACTAAAAGCACGCCGGCCGGCCGGCTATGTCAACAAAGCAAGGAGAAGTTCGTATTACAACACACAGAGGGAGAGCGACTTCATTCTCTGCTCAGGTAGACATTACTCCTCTTAATCTTTACATAGCAAAAAGTTGGTTGCTGCTATATTAATGCTCCTGATATCGTATAAAGCATCTTTAACAAAGACAACAATCTTCCCCTGACTTTAACAAAGTGCTTTGAGTCGTCTACACATGACCGCAAAACCGTTAATCACACTTTAGTTGCCAGGAACAGATGTTGTAGTGAAAACAAATCAAATATGTTGACAGTGAACAGTTTGCAGATATGATCAGTTGAAAAGTGTCCTCATTATGTTGATTAAAAACCTACTTAATTAAATGTAACATTTTATAAAAAAAATAAACATATGTGCTAATGCAAATGACTTCAATATGAACATTATTTTTAGGAGACAAGGATAAATCATGATAATCATCTAGGCCTATCTATTTATTTATATATATATATATATATATATATATATATATATATATATATATATATTTATTTATTTATTTATTTATTATCTATTTATCCATCTGTTTGTCCCTGCAGAAAAACACATCCTCCAAAAATCTACAGCAGCCCTCAGCCAACCGTATACCTCTTCAAGCTCTGTGGGATTTAGGATTTAAGAGACAAAAGCTCCGAACATTTGACTCCGTGAAGCAGCAGCCTGACTCTGAGCCAGACACGCAAGTGTTTCTGGGATGGCTAGACACGAGTCAGCGTGTGACGTACCATTAATGCAACATCACGTCTTTGATCCTTCAGGAGGTGAGCAGGAGGTAGAGACGGGGAGGGAAAAGGAAACAAGAGAGAGAGCCACCCTTCGTCGCCTCCTTCATCAGCCGTTATTTTATTTTTTTTCTGATGATGACTCAATGAATCTCGAAGTAAAGCAGCCGTTGCCCTCAGTTGCATCATGGATACGGAAAAGATGAGAAAGAAATATAAAAAAAAAACATGAAGGGGGGAGGAGGTGAGAGGGGAAGAAAACTCTTGACTCTTCATCACTCCTTAACTTGCACAATTTCATTTGCAGTTTTGCCTCCCCTTCTCTCTTCCTCTCACTTCTCCTCATCCCTCAGGCGCTAAAACTGTGTTGAATTACTCTCTAGTCTGATATGTTCATTCATTCTGAATTAGAAAATAGAGTTGCATCATTCTACTGCAGATAGTGTGTGTGTGTGTGTGTGTGTGTGTGTGTGTGTGTGTTGTGATGGCAGTGTTACATGGATTGGATTTATTCCACTAATGCAATTATCCATACTGGTAATCAAGTGATATTTATGGGGTTTTCATGATGAGAATATTCCAGCATTTAATTAAACACATTTATATTGTATAATATGAATGTTTGAGCCACACATGCACACATAAATGTAGTTTCAAAGTCTCATACGTTAAAGCTGGGGGAGGCAGGCTTGGGGCAAATATGATTAAAACAAGTTATTTTTATAAAACAGCCACTATATCCTGACAGTAGTGCATGAGACTCTGTGTCCTCCGGTGCTCCTTATAGCATCTGCAAGATTTCACAGACCGGAGGAAAACAACCAATCAGAGCCGAGCTGGGACCTGCCGTCTCTGAGCAGCTGTCAATCACTCGCCAACTCCCATCAAACGGTCAACGGCAGCGCTGGTCAAATGTTTTCAGGAACATCTTGTAGTGTACTGTTTAGCTGTAAAATGAGAAAGTCTGTGACTCAGCCACCATGTTGAGATCAGTTGAAGAAATACCAAGCACCGCCCACCAGCCGGAGCAAACTTTCTCATTTTGCAGCTAAACAGTACACTACAAGATGATTCTGAAAACATTTGAGGTGAGAAATAGGCATTACAGTAACAGAATATTGATTCATATTTGATCAGCGCTGCCTAGTTTGATCGGAGTTCGCGAGCGATTGACTCGGTTGAATGAACAGCCAATAGGAACGCACTCTCTCTGAAATGACCTGTGATTGGCCAAAGTCTCCCGTCACAGGCTAGTTTTTTTTAAAGCTTGAAAACAGAGCCATGAGGAGGTGTAGAAATCTAGTTTTCTCTCAGAACACTTGAATTACAATATGCTGAAAGATTGTTATTGAATTTTTGCCCAATGATGCCAAAAATATTCTGCCTATTGCAGCTTTAAAGCATCTTCTATGTTTTGGTTGAGATTTTTTACATTTTATTAAATCTTCTGTAGTATCTTTTTAATGCAATGTCATTCACTTGCATTCATATCCAAACAGCACAAAAAACAACTCGGTGAACATCTTATTCAGTCTGCACAGATTATTCATCACTGACCACGAAGCCATCAATCACGCTTTGCAGAGCTGTATAAAATATGAAAACTTTTCACTCACTGTTTCTTATGAATGTGAATATTTCATTTGAATAAATAAAGCCTGCAAACATTTGCAAGGTCTCCTACTCTTTCTCTTTTTGATTCTGCCGCATTTCTGTTTACTTCTTCCAGCACTGCTGCAGTTTAAAGGGTTTTACGGGAAGTGTGATTGTGAAAGTGAGATTTAGCTCCCAACAGTTGGCCCGCTCTCGGCCCATAAGACTGTGAAACTGCCTGACGACGCAACTCTCCATCCAAACACGAGCGCGCACCGCGGACGTGCATGCACAGACACATACATGCACACACGCCAGTGTACCTCCATGCTTGACAGGAAGAGGAAATGGCTTTTCTCCATTTGGAGGGCCACAAACAAGAGGTGCTGCCGGCCCATTTCAGATAGCAGCCCCTCTTAAAGAGCCCCTCTGTCTATGAATATGGAGATGAGGATTTAGGAGAGAGGGAGAGGAGGAAAGTGGGGAAAAGAAAAGTCGAGGGAAGGAGAGATCAGAGAGTGAAAAAAAGAGGGAGCAAGAGAGAGATTTTGTGTCTCTGAGGTGCTTTTCCTGCCTGCCCTGTGGCCCTGGGCTGGATTTACGCACTGGATTTAGAGTGTATGTGTGTTTGTGTGTGTATGTGGTGCAAATGAGAGTGTCTATGTAGACGCAAAGCCAGAGGCGACAGGTCAGAGAGTATTCACACACAGACATAGTCATGGGACACTCGCACACCTTAATCAGCTCCCCTCTCCTCATCTATTTTCTCCTTCCCACAATCCCCCCTATTTCCTCCACTCCGTTAAACACATCTGCAATCGCACACTCACATACAGAGCACATACAGCCGTGCATCAGCCGAGTGCACACAGCGCCTTCACTTCTCCACCTGGCTCCTTCTCTCATCCTTCTGCTCGTCTTCCCCTTCGTTCACTATACCGAGCCAGCATTCGTCGCACCTTAGATAAGCCTATGTGGGTTTCCTTCCTGCCTGCGTTCATTTATATGCAGCTCCCCAGCAAAACAAACAAGTCGTCCGTGTACAGCAGATAGCATCTCAGTATCGCCATCCAGCAGCCACTACACAGCACATGAATTATGGATCGGTGTTAGTGTGAGGAGCAGGTCAGACAGGAACGACAAAGGGCAATCCCTCCCTTAGCCTGTTAGATGATTGACGATGGCAAATGTAACACTTCATTTTCTTCATTATCAGTGTTAGCTCTGTGGTGATGATAGAAACACTCACAATGCCACTGATAACATGTGAGAGAAAACTAGGGACTGACCGATGACTTCAACTAAATTAAATTACATGTGTAAATGAGTCACATCATTGTCATCATCTCAGGTGCCCACAGCACCGTCATCGCCATTACTATAACTGATCATTATTGCAACCGTACTGACGCCTTAAGTAAGCTTCACTTACCTCATCACGACTTTAACCAATTATTATATGTATCATGGAAAATATGGTTTTCTTTACTGCCATATACAGTAATTAACAAATAAAGAAATGCATCTGCTGACGAAAGACATAAACACCCACTCCTATAATCCATTCAAAACAAATCTAATGAAAATGTACCCCTCAAGGGAGATTTGTCAAGTATTTAATACTCTTATCAACATGAGAATGGGCAAATATGCTTGCTTTGTGCAAATGTATGTATATATGTATTATTGGAAATCAATTAACAACACAAAACAATGTCAAATATTGTCCAGAAACCCTCACAGGTACTGCATTTAACATAAAAATACATGCGCAAATATAACAATAACATGGAAAACTGAAGCCCAACAGGCAACAACAGCTGTCAGTGTGTCAGTGTGCTGACTTGACTATAACTTGCCGCAAACTGCATGCGATGATCATGGGAATCTCTGTAAGGGGGAGATTTTCATTTTCATTTACATATCTTAAGGTCAGAGGTCAAGGGACCCCTTTGAAAATGGCCATACCTGTTTTTCCTCGCCAAAATTTAGCGTAAGTTTGGAGCGCTATTTAGCCTCCTTAGCGACAAGCTAGTATGACATGGATTCCTTAGGTTTTCTAGTTTCATATGATACCAGTATCTTCACTCTAGCTTTAAAAAAACTGAGCCTGTACTACAGCGTGGAGGAAGACAGCAGCCAGGAGGAGGCCTAACAAGTTGCGTTAAAGAAATGAGCAACAAAAGCAACCGAGTCTTCAGCAGTTTAAGTTAGACAAATCAAATGGGCATCTTCCAGATTTAAAGTCTTTTTATTATGAAATTCCCTCTTAAGCAGCCTGGTGGCCTTTAGGTTTAAGGCGCCGACCATGAAGTGCAATGTCCTCGGTTTGAGTCAGACTTTTAGTGTATGTTGTTCCTCATATAATAATAATAACTTTATTTATAGAGCATCTTTCAAAACTACTGTTACAAAGTGCTTTGCTGACAAGGACAAATAAAAAAAAAAAAGCAGAAGCAATCAGATACAAGATCACAGCCAACAAATAAAAATAACACATAAAACAGCAGAAATAAAAATAATGGATAAAAGTACACATCAAGAACAGATAAAATAAGTAACAGATAAAATAATTTGAAAAAAGACGATCAGTAAAAGTGAGTCTTGAGAGATGATTTAAAACAGGACAGTGAGTTTTGTAGTCTAACTTCCTCATGTAAGCCATTCAACAGGGTTGGAGCCCAAACAGTAAACATCCTTTCACCCTTGGTCTTCATCCTTGACCAGGGAGGAGCTAACAGGGCCGTATCAGAGGACCTCAGGTTGGTACGTAAGGAGTTAGAAGCTCAGCCAGGTAGCTCGGTGTCATACAGTACCATGCAGGGCCTTAAAAGTCAAGATTACAATTTTTAAATCAATTCTAAAATGGACAGGCAGTAAAGGGAAGCTAAAATAGGAGAGATATGATCATGATTCAGAGATTTGGTTAAAAGTCTGGCAGCCTGTCTCTCTCTAAAAAAAAAAAAAAAGACTTAAAATAACCCAAAACAAGAAATTGACTTTGTGAACCGTGAAAGAAGGAATTTTGCATGAAAAGATTTTGGAAGATACCACTTGAGCTTAAAAATTATTTTTTTGCAGAGAACTGTAGATTCCGTCCCTCTTCTTTTACACTGTACAAGGTACATTTAGACAGATAAAAATGTGCAATTAATCTGCGATAAATCATAGACAATCATCCGATTAATCGCAATTAAATATTTGAATCGATTGACAGCCCTACTTTGAACTAAAGTAATTTGAAGACGACACCTTGGTCTCTGGAAAATGTGATGGGATACTTTTTACTTTTGACATTTTATAGTCTAAATGAAATGTCATCACATATAAGCTGAGGGAGTCCTATAACCTTTTGTTAGCTTTCTCAGTTTTTGCAGGTGAAAAAAAAAGCTTGGACACACTGCATTTTAGACCACTGCTCAGTTTGTGCTGAACCCAACGAGCACACTGACCCCTCGGACACACAATTACGTGGAACGGCCGAAAACATGGTTTAAATTTAGCTTCCGATAATTAGCAGAGCGGGCTCCAACTCCCCCCCAACAGGAACTCTTAACGACATTAATGTGAGTGCATGACTATACTGTATGTGATAACCCTGTGATATACCTCTCATCTACCACCTAATGCATGCTGGGAAAGGCTCCAGCCCCCCTGTGACCCTGATAAGCGGGTACAGAAATTGGATGGATGGATAATTAGCAGAACTGACAGCGCTGGCAATCATGACACTGTGATCACATTTATCATCTCCATTACTGTGATCATAATTCCAACCATCATAATCATAATCAGCATTACGGCGGCATCTTCATCACCATCATCGCCCGGCCAGGAGGATGGTATCTTACATTATTACCTCCGCCGTCATCATCCCCGACGCTATAACCGACGTCACCGCCGCGGCCGCCCGCAGCTTCATCATCCTCCTCCTCGGTGGTTACACAGAGGTCTCATTTCTTAACAGCGGCACCATATAATGAGAGCCATAACCATTATTGTCCAAAGGTCTCCTGTTCCAATCCTTTACTTTACCAAATGGCTTTCCCCTGCCCCGGCTCTCTCGTCATCTCTATTTCCCATTCCCCTGCTCTAATTACACACTGTTTGTTTGGCCTCCTGGCTGCCCCCTAATGCAGAGGAGAGGCGTCATTAAAATGATTTACAGATGTAATCCCCCCTCCCTCCACGCTCTCTTTCTCTCCCCCCACCCTCCCTCTAAATTCCCGCCCCCTTGGCACCCCCCAAATATAACTCACCCTAATATCACCGGCGGGATTAAAATCTGTTTCCATTAATCCCTTTAGCTCGCTGCCTCTCTCTTTTCATGCTTTCTCTCTTACTGCCCTTTCCACCTCGGCAACTTTCTCCAGCGCCGTCGGCCCCCCCACACACAACTCCCAACTTAAAAACTGTTTTTATGAGCTGCCTCCTTCACTCTTCCTTTCCTTCCCTCCTCGCTCCCTTGCTCCGTCACCCCTTTCAGACACATAAACATTATTCCTCTCTGTAATTATGTCATGGTTAGAAACTGCAATCATCTCGGATGCCTGACTCAAATGCTATCTCCTTCCATTTACTCGGCTTCAAACGTGAAGAAAGGAAGCGAGGCCTTCGTCTTCTTAATCTGCCATCACAGCCCCCCGATGGCTTTCACTTTTTTTTAAACTTTTTTTCTTCGCCTTATTTGACCTCCTGGAACAAGCACAAGAACACAGTCATACACCAACCCACCCCTTTAAAATTCTGTATAAAAATGTACACAACAAACAGCAGGATTAAAATCAGATTCAATTAATCTCTTATTCCCACCGCATCCTCCTCAGAGATGTGCCTTTTCTTGCGCACTTTCCACATCACTAACTTGCTCATTTTATCCCTCAACCCCCTATCTTCTCAGGTTAAAATGGGTTTTTGTGTATGCGTGTGTGTGTGTGTGTCCATGTGTGGGCAGGTAAATAATTTTTTATTCAGCTCCCCGGCTCCATGTTATCTCTCTTACCTGATTTTCCCACACCTCCACTCTCTGCTTTTAATTAACGCTCTTTATTTCACAGCTCTCCCCGCTAATCTCTCCATCAGAGGCCTATAGCACTAGAGGCTGAGCTTTAACTCCCACCGAAGGCTCTTTGTACTCTCTCAAAACAGAAACGGCAACAAACACAAGTCTAAGAGCCGTGCACACGCAGATAAATCCCACACACACTCACCCCCACACGCATCTCTCGAAACACATTAATACACTCAAATGAAAAAGCAAAAGTTAAGATGCAGAGGCGCAAATATCCGTCATCAGATTTATGGCGAGAAACGTACTCTCTTTCTCCCTTTGTGCTGCGCGTTTCAGGTGGTGAATGATGCTGCTGCATTAACACTTTTGGGTGATAACTGATGCGTTTCAACCGAGGCGTTTCATCTCTGCAGACTGAGATCCCATACTGATTAGTCGCTACTTTACAGAGAAAAGGAAGTGATGATCGTGTTTTTTTCGGTGGACGTACGAGTGTGTCTGCATGCCGATTAATGTGCAGACACATACCTGTGACTGTGTTCATGCTTCCGCACTCATATGAGGTTGGTTCAAAGGGGTCGCTATACTCCATCAGAGCTGCTTGTCTGATAGCTTCAGAAACACCTTCCTCAACACCTTTCCAACATCAGATACGACCACTTCTATAACTTTCCTAAAAGACGATCCGACATTCACACCCACTTCACAAAGCGACTAGCCAGCTGAGCGGAGGTGGCATTTTTCATGTGAACAAACTGAGTGCAATAACTGTCTTCCAGGAGAGGACAGTCTGAAAATGTGAGCCATTATCTCTCCATATCTAAACGATATAGTTTCTCCTCCATTGCTATGGTGGCCAGCTTTTCCCTCCGCCTTCGAGTGTGGCTATTCAGACCAGCTTTAACCACTGTGGCTTTCCATCGTGGTCAGACAACACATCGTACATCAGCCACAAACCGACCCTTGCACTCTTTTCACCACAACCTGATGGTTCCCACATGATTCACATAAACTATGAAAATATGTGTGTGCACAGAAAGAGTGCATGTGCTACTTTCCACGCATGCATTTAACAGAAAGAACAAGTCATGAGCATATCTGTATGTGCCCCCTCTAGGCTGAAGCTAGCCATTATCTTCATTGTCCTTTAATCTGTTAAAGGTATAGTTCAGGTGTTTTGAAGTGGGGTTATATCAAGTACTTATCCATAGTCAGTGTATTACCTACAGTAGATGACAGTCGGCACGCCGCCAGTTTGGAGAAACAGACAGGAGTTACCGCACGGAACCAAAGCCTTTCTTTTAGGTGGCTAGAATACGTTTTGCTGCTGCCCCCATCCACAGCAGTACATTGCTTTTGTTCCGTGTTGATACTTCTGTCTGTTTCTCCAAACTGGGGGCGTGCCGACCGTCATCTACTGTAGGTAATACACTGACTATGGATAAGTAACTCATACTACCCGACTTCAAAACACCCAAACTATCCCTTTAATTTCCTTCTTGATCAATTAATTATTTAGTCTGTAAATGTGAAAAATCACAATTTTTTTAAATCAAAGGTGTTTTGTTCATCCAAAAGACTAAAACTCAAGATATTTAATTTAGAATAATGTAACACAAAGAAAAGCAGCAATTTCTCACATTTGACAAGCTGAAACCAGCAAAAATTTGGAGCTACAGAAAAAAATTACTTACACGAATTTTAAACAAGAAGGTCTTGTCTTGTCGAGCCTTGTCAATTTTATTCACAAGCCTTGACAGGGAGGTCAGTGTACGCGTCATGGTTAGTATTACTCAGCCTTAGAGAACAGTTGCATAATGTCTTGTGTCTAAGAAGGAGCTTTGTCAAGACTGAGAAAATTACCCTTCATGATGTCATAGTGATGTCATCAGGGCTATCTCAGCTAACAAACAGCCTGTGTTACAAACATGGACTAAAAGTTTGAATATCTCTGCCTCAATTTTAAGTGTAACACAGACTCACAGGCTTTTGAACTCTTCATTCCAATAATAATTGTCAATTAATTTTCTGTCCCCTGACTACTCGATTAATCAAGTAATCGTTATCGAGCACTAACCCCCGCACATGCTTTACACCGTGCTTACAAAGACCTTCATGAGCGCGCTGACCTGACTGTGAAACAGCAAATGCGGCAAAGAGAAAGATAATATCAAAGAGGAAATTTGGGCTTTGGGCTACATTTTATTTGGAGCCTTAATCTCTGCAGCACATCACGCCGTCGGTCTCAACACATCCTCAACACGGCTCCACACAACACTCAGAGACTAGTGCATTAACATCCTGCTTTCTACATGATGATTTTTATTCTTGTACATCTTTAAATACATCGTGTTCAAATGTGTGCTGTAATAACATGCATTCGATGCATTATATAGTACTACGAGGTGCGCCGTGAATAGGCTGTTAAGGCTCACAACGTATCAGTGTGTAATGGATGTGTGTAATTACGAATATGACTGCTGTGAAGCTGTCAGAGGACGTTGCCAATGCCAGATTAAGGACAAAACAAGTCTGGTTTATGTCCAAATAAGGTCAAACAGGGATTCGTTGACATCCATTATTGGTTAATTGTGCCAACAGGCGTGTGCCCTTGCGCAAAATTTCACACTGAATTTGACAGAACAATGCGTACACGGGGGGTAATACATCTGGCAGAGAGTTCGCACATGTATATTTATGCTTTGGTGTGTTATCACAGACTTTTGAATCATTTGCCCCCCCAGAGCATCGACATCACACTTGTCTGCACCTGTAAACACCTGCAGGCCAGATTCATCAGTGCTGACAGTGCTCCGCACGGCTTCGGCTCAATAGACTTTGTGCAAAATGGGCAGACGAGCTCTCACTTAGGGAACTAAGCTCGGTGAACTGCTCTCAGGGGTGCTTGACAAATTCTGTTATTAAGCCTGAGGTTTGACTATTCTTCACGACAGAGGGCAATCTTTCTGAACTGTGAAAAATAACTCATTGTACTGGCTGTTTGAAAGCAAAGATTTTTAATTAAACTAAAGCTGAAACGTCTTTGTCTTATAGGATACTTCCATTTCCCCAACCAATCTATCTCCCATCACTTGACTATTTGTTTTTACAGTATTCGTTATCTTGTTTTTATTGCTGCAGTGGTTTGTATAGGAGGGGCATTTCCTTCTTCTGTGCTGTCTGTGCAGTGCAGACTTTGTACTGTTACAGTTACTGGACTGTTTTCCAATAAAATGCCACTGAGCTTTTCTGTGCCAGACTGTAATAAAAGTGTCTCCTGGTCATACAGTCTTATAGTCATTAATGTCTATAGTCATTAATGGTGGCTGAGGGAGGCTGGTGATGATGTCACCACATTTGGCATCTTTTCAGAGAATTTTCATTCACGGACAGTGCGTTTTTGTCCCATTACGGCTAACGAATTATTGCACCAATAATATGACAGAAGTCTCCAGTGGTGGAAGAAGTACTCTAATTAAGTAAAAGTAGCAATACCACAATGTAAAAATACTCAGTTACAAGTAAAAGTCCTGCATTCAAAATGGTACTCAAGTAAATGTACAAAAGCATCAACATCAACATATTCTTTAAGTACCAAAAGTAAAAGTACTCATCATGCAGAATGTACCATCCATCCATCCATCCATCTTCAACCGCTTATCTGGGATCGGGTCGCGGGGGCAACAGCTCCAGCAGGGGACCCCAAACTTCCCTTTCCCGGGCCACATTAACCAGCTCTGACTGGGGGATCCCGAGGCGTTCCCAGGCCAGAGTAGAGATATAATCTCTCCACCTAGTCCTGGGTCTTCCCCGTGGTCTCCTCCCAGCTGGTCGTGCCTGGAACACCTCCCAAGGGAGGCGCCCAGGAGGCATCCGTGCTAGATGCCCGAACCACCTCAACTGGCTCCTTTCGACGCAAAGGAGCAAGGACTCTACTCCGAGTCCCTCACGGATGACTGAGCTTCTTACCCTATCTCTAAGGGAGACGCCAGCCACCCTCCTGAGGAAACCCATTTCGGCCGCTTGCACCCGCGACCTCGTTCTTTCGGTCATGACCCAACCCTCATGACCATAGGTGAGAGTAGGAACGAAGATTGAACGGTAGATCGAGAGCTTTGCCTTCCGGCTCAGCTCTCTTTTCGTCACAACGGTGCGGTAAAGCGAATGCAATACCGCCCCTGCTGCTCCGATTCTCCGACCAATCTCACGTTCCATCGTCCCCTCACTCGCGAACAAGACCCCGATATACTTAAACTCCTTCACTTGCGGTAAGGACTCATTCCCTACCCGGAGTAGGCAAACCACCGGTTTCCTGCTGAGAACCAGAATGTACCATTTCAGAATAATATATATTATATTATTGGATTATATTTATTGAAGCATTAATGTGTTCATCACTACAATAATATATCATAGTTTGATGATTATTTTGTATTACTAATCTAAATCTACAAAGTAACTTGTAACTAAAGCTGCCAAATACATGTAGTGGAGTTAAAAGTAAATGTACTTAGTTACATTCCACCACTGCATGTCTCTCACCTGCATCTCCATTGTAAAGTTATATAAGTCATGTATTGGTCTGATGCTATACAGGGACTAACTACTACTGATGCTGAGCCAGACTGATGCTGGATATTTGAGGCCAATATCTGTATTTGAGTTTGTTTGTTTTTTTCTCTGATAATGATAAATTGCACTAAATTCAATATTAATTTCTTATATACAACATACACAAACATTTTATAAGGATTTCTTAAATGTGTTATTGTGTTTTTAATTATCTTTGGCATTTCTGTTCTGCAATTTCTTTTTAATTATCAGCCAACAAATTCACTGATACCAATAGAACTCTGCCAATATATTGTTATAGCCAGTTTATCAATCTAAGAATAAATGTGTTTCTGGTAATGCGCACATATACACACATTTCTGAGGATGTTCACACAGTGGAGATGTGTTAAGCAGATCGCCGTAGTGTTCCCAGCACGAGGGTGTGCGAGCCAAAAATGACATCATCACGTATTGGTCGTGCACATCTGAATTCTTGTAACCAGGCGCCGCTGTGCGCAGGGGCTTTTCAGACATGACAGCCTCAATAAGATAAAAGCAAATAACTTAAATTAAGATGTAAAATAAATAATTAGAAAGACGGCCAATTCATTTTTAAATGCTTTAAAAGCAGGAGATCTCTTTATTCCAGCCAAATCAGATTGTTTACAGGATATCAAACCTTTCAACCTTAGTTTATTCTTGACTCCTTTCTTTACAGGGATTGTATAAAAGGTGACAAAGTATGTCCATGAATATGAGATATGAGTTTACTGTTAATTACAATTCCTCCTCGGCACTGAGGAGTTTGGTTCATGGCGTTTTGCCGGTAACACTTGTTGACTTCTTGCTTCTTCCTAGAATCTTTTGTATGTATGCCCTCTGGTGTTTCAGAGAATACTGCAAAGAACAACGCATTGAGCATAAACGCCTTTGTGTGTGCTCGTAGCTGTATAGGCCCACGGCATGGTGCTTCGCACGACTATAAACAAAGCTTTACCAGAGCATGTTTCTGCGTGTCTAGGTGTAGGTTTGTTAAGCGTTGGCATGCGCCATAACAACTCATGACTTAAAGGAACAGTATGTAGCATCTGGCGGTATCTAGCAGTGAGGTTGCAGATTACAACTTCTCCCGTGTGTGCCAAGCGTGTTGGAGAGCTACGGTGGCCGACACGAACACGTGAATGGCCCTCTCTAGAGCCAGTTGTTGTAAGAGTGCTAAGAGTGTGTGTACATGGGAAGTGAGTGGTGAAGCAAGAGAGAAAGAGAGCGGTGGCGACGGGAGCGAGTAACGTTATCGACTCCGGCCCAAGCAGGAAAAGTTAACAAAGTGTTTGGTCCATTCTGGGCTACTGTAGAAACATGGCGGTGCAACACGGCAAACACCATGAAGAGGACCTGCTCCCTATGTGGATATAAACGGCTCATTCTAAGGTAACGAAAACACAACGACTCTTACTTTCAGGTGATTATACACTAAAGAAAACATAGTTATTAATATTACATTCCATTTCTGCCAATAGTTTCCTCTAATTGTTACACACTGGTCCTTTAACAATTAACATTACTTAACAAATATACATTGTTAAGCAACATTGTTTCATGAATAGAGGAGAAAAACAAGGGCAGACGAGGGAAAATGGAAGGAGAAGTTGGGAGTGAACTAACACCATGCAGATGAGCCTCTGTGACTGTGTTGATCTATCCATCTCTGTCAGCCACCCTTGAGACGTCTTTATTGCAGCGAATTACATTACACCGCTGTGCTGTGTTTACACAGGGGAGACACATCACATAATTGAACGAGTGTCACACTAGGATCCAGGCGATTGTTAAATGTAAATATAGCATTGCCAAAGTGGCTCTGAAACCCATGTTGCATTCCTAACAGTGAATAGCGAGTAAATTCGAGCGCGGCAGTTAAGCGCAGCTGATATCGTGGAAGTCTAATGGCGTGAAAAAACAATGTTCTATCACAGGTGCTCTGATACGATGTTGAGGGGTAAGCATCGGCGCGAGGAAAAATCAGCGCTACCTTTGAGTGAAGACATCAGGTGCGTAATGTCATCACATACTCGCTCTGGCCTGCTTTTTAACACCCTGCTCTGAGAGACGGCCCACTCCTTCCAATCAGGCCTTTATTGTCCTGTAATGAATACATTTCCCATAAAAGAAAGCCGCTGTGGGAAAAGGGGAGAGAGGGAGGCAGAGTGATAAAGAGAGAACCAGCGCGGCAGAGAGGTAAATGAGGATAAAAGTGGAACGAACGACACACACAAGCCAGAGTAAGTAGGAGTGGTTGGAGGGATTTGAGGGTGAGCAGGCTGGAGGGTTTTGGCCAAGTTCGTTGCTTTTTCCGGCACCTTCATATTTCACTCTGATTGTTTTCAGTTTGGTATAAAAGGAGTTTTGTCAGACTCCGGTTTGTACTTGCAGTTGCAAATCAGCATTCAGTTTGCTGGTTGCTGTGTGTGCCTGTTTTCTGGCCCGTTAAATAACCCTCATTAAAGGGCAGCAGCAACTAATAACAATGTCCGAGCTGCACCGAGTTTGTCCCGGTGCCCTGTCCCCTTCTCTCCTTGTTTAATTTCCCCTTAAGCCTGCTTATTGATTTCAGCCCCTCCATTCCGTAACTCTTTTTATTAATAACGCAAAGCAATAACAAGAGTGTCACAACCCCCAAGTTTCGCACAAGCAATTAATAAGATTAATCTAAAGCTGGCGGATGTGTGTTTGCGATGCTCTTTACAGTACGGGTCTCTCCCTGGCGGCGCGCCTGACCTCACCTCTTTTTTCCTCCCTTTCTCCTCGAGGCTTTCCCTCCATAAATCTCTGCCAACTCAAACTTCTGAAAGAAGGTGCACGATGAGAGACAGAAAGAGAGCGGCAGAGGTTCGGGCCAAGTACACAAGAATGGGATTTGATACCGAGACTGAGCAAAAGAGACTATTGACGGAAAGAAAGGGAGGCCAAGAGGAAAAAAGACACCGAGGGAGAGAAGTGAAGGGCGGGAGAAATGGAAGGGGGGAAGTGCCAAAAGGCAAGCCTTGGTGGTAAATTCAGAAAGCGGACAAGGTGGGAAGAGAAGGAGACAGGGGAGGAGGCAGAGAGAAATATGGATGTGCTGAGGGGAACAGAAATGAATAAAAGATGGAGGGAGACAGATAGGATCGAAAGGTAGCTGAGGTGAGTGAGAGAGCTGCCGGAACTATTAGATTCTCAGTAGGCAGCCGCTCCTTCGCTCTACCTCTGCTGTAGTTATCAAGTCGAGCTGCGTGCAATGCTGCTAATACAACTACTAAACTGTCACAGTTTGACGTGTGTGCAAGTCCAAGTTGTTTGTGTGCATTGCGTGCATGGACAGTATATATGTGCAGAACTCCCATCTGTTGTCTTGAATCTCTAGGAGTGTGTGGGAACGCAGAGCGTGAAAGAAACTTTTCAGAACGGTGTGTGTACGTGTGTGTGTGTGGGTGGGTGTATGGCAGAACATCACCAACTACAAGCATGTGAAAGTTTTTTGGATCCATCGACAGCAACAGATTGTCTGGATCGTAGAGCAGAGATGGGGACTCGAGTCTGCGACTTTGGACTTGAGTCGCACTTAAGTCGCACAGACAGTAACTTGAGACTTGACTCGAGATTAGTCCTCAAAAGACTTGAGACTCAAGATTTGAGACTCAATCATTCATCATTACATCAGTAGGCCTACATCATTTTCCACACAATCGATACACCAGTACCAGCTGTGCTTTCTCATCCTCTCTTCTCTCTCCAACAGCAAGCCGATACAAACACACACACACACACACACACACACACAAACACACACACAGCGCTGCAGCGCCCACATAGCCCCGCCTCCTCTCACTCACTCACAGTGCTGTCACTCGTCTCATTCGCTTCAGATATAATCACTTGCGTGTCGTCGTTGTCATGTTATAGCGTTCAGTGTTTTTCCATTAATTCCATAGACAGTAGGTCCGCCATAGTTTCATAATAAACTTTTTTTTTTTTACACTTAAAATCTTGGCGGGTTCGGTGTGAGGATCACCTTGTGGGACCTCTCCGTGACGGTGCGCCAAGATTGTGTCCATTACTTCCACCCACGTTTTTTCGCTTTTAAGATCAATTACTTGAAAAGTATAAATGCTGTCAAGTTGAGTACAGATGCAATTTGAATAAAATGGCACTCTGTTTATAAGTATATAAGTGGTATTAATGTGATTCAAATTGAAATTTGTTTCCGTTTATCACTATTAAACAGGTCTGAAGTATTTAGGTTGAAACGTTTTAGAATACAAATAGTTCCACTGGCATCTAAGAGTACAAATGGTAGTAAACATATTCTTAATCAGTGTTACGATTATGAGGGGGTCCTTGGAAAATGTTCTCCCCTGCAAGGAGTCCCTGGCCCCAAAAAGTTTGAGAACCCCTCTACTCGAGCACCAAAATTGCACAAAATTGTTTACAAGAGCACGAAGTTCTTCATAGCCTCTTAATTTTGCTCTCAAAGTGCACCAGGTTGATGCATGTGACTTGACGTTGTCATATTTATCTCTTAATAAAAATCTAAAATTTGATGCCCTCAATGTTGTTTTAATTTTCCCCTGAGGTATCGAAAATGGAATCGAATATCAATATTTTTCAAGAAAATTGATATTCCAGTATTGTGACAACACTACTGATACTGTCTATACTGTAGATAAAGGAGTGATGATATCACAACACATGCTTTGAATTCCTTCGATATATAGCTATCCAGTGTTCTGAGCGGACCGGATGGCATGCAGCAGATCATTATAACCATAAGAGACGTGAGACTTGACTTGGACATGCACAAAAATGACTTGTGAGCATCTCTGTCATATAAACACATTTGACATGACCACATTTCAGATGAATCACCCGACCTGGAGGATGGAGGTTATGTACATTCTTTGACACTTGGGTAAGAAAACACCACCAAACAGACTGGCTACCTGTTACAGCTGAGATGGAGCACAATTGTCAGCTGTCTAGCTCTTTTTTTTATATATACATATATATTGTTGGTAAGCCTGCCAGGTGTAACTCACAAACTGTCAGTTTGTGAACTTGCCCAAGGCTGCCAAATATTAGAATCACTAACACAATTGTGTCTCAGCTCAGCGATATGTGCAACCAGGGACCGGTACTTCCAGTTGATAATTCCAGTTTATCACAACTTGGGTGTTATTTTGTAGCTTTGGTCATAATTTTTTATTGGTTATGATAATATTGTACTCACCAAAGTGAGCAGCAAGAAACACAGATGGTCAGACAGGTTGTAAACGAGCCAACTGTTCAGCTAGATAATCTAAATCACTTTATTTAATCCTAAAGCAAGTGCACCTGAAATCTAAGTAATCAATTCAATGAAGAACTGCTTGCATGTACAACTACGGTACGTACAGTAGGTCAAAATGAATGCAGGAAGTCATCCATACCCTGTCTTCCAATTAAGTTCGAATAAACCTGATAGTTGGTTTACCATCTGACTGCTTTTTTCCCCCATGGGATTTATAGCGAGGTCGCAGTATTCCCCAGTCTCAGCAATTAACTTGTACAATGTTATCATGATTCATAACCAGTAGAAAAGATGGTCACGACCACAAAAGTAACACCCAATTTGTAATAAACCAGAATTATCCTTTAGTCAGTCTAACAGAAAAAAGAGCTTCAGATGTTTAGGTCAAAAACATCTCTAAGATTAAAACCATAAACTGTGTATAAGAAGTGGACGTAGTTACTGTGAGGTCACCTATTGGTTTGTGGACGGTCGTGTCTAGAAGGTAATCCGCAAATTGCGAAATCTGGCAAAATTTGCAAAAACTCTCGTTAGACTCGCTGCCCGACGACCTATCCTAACCTCAACTATTCAAGGTCAATACCTAACCTAAACCATTTTGAGGGAGTTTCCCAACTCGTGGTTTATCTTCTAGACACAACCTTTGTGGACTGCCGTTTTGAAGCCTCGAGTTTGGCATTTTGGCCGTCGCCATCTTGGTTGCTTGCAACCAGAAGTGACACAAGAGGGTGGAGCTAAGTACAACCAAACGCTGAAAAAGACATTTTTAGGCGACCAAAATGTTACAATTAACTTTCATGAACTGAAAACACACTGTGAAAGGGTAAAAGTTCTAAGACGAAAACAGGGACAACTCCCAGACGAGACAACGCCGTGGTAGCGACCTGTCAATCACAAGGTAGCCACGCCCTAAAGCATACACTGTTTTATGGTCTATTTGACTCTAAATGGGACCATAATTTACTAAATGAACATCATGCTGTATTGAAGACGACTTGAAACTAGAGATTGAGACCATAAACTCATGTTTACAATGTTTACTGAGGTAATAAATCAAGTGAGAAGTAGGATCATTTTCTCATAGACTTCTATACAGTCAGACTTCTTTTTGCAACCAGAGGAGTCGCCCCCTGCTGGCTATTAGAAAGAATACAAGTTTAAGGCACTTCAGCATTGGCTGCACTTCTCAGAACCGGAGGTTGCCCACTGTTTAAAACCTGTTTTTGAAAAACAACAACAACATCATCAGGGTCATGAACTCACAGTTGTGCTTTATAGACTACATCGTGAGGTGGTAAGCAGTCAGTGTCCAGAACATATTCAACCCACTGTGTTACTAATGGCACTAGCAACATCAGGCGAAGTGTTTGTTATATCAGCTTCACACATAAACCCACTCACGCAAAGGGAAAAGGACAACAGATGCATCCTGGGCAAATGACGCACTATTTGGTGTGATTGTGCTGTTGGTCCCGTCCTAGCGTGGGTGGGTGGCCAAATCGTGTAGCTGTGCTACAGTGCCAGTGACGGTCAAGTATCAGTGTTTGAGTATATGTACAGAAACTATGTGTGTGTGTGTGTGTGTGTGTGTGTGTGTATAATGAGTGCTGAAATGAAGGTGTTATCATCTCCCACTGCCTTCCTCCCTCCATCCATCCCACCTCTCTGTCCTCTCAGTGGCAGGTCTGTGTAAGTTGCGGCCACATCATTTTCAGGAGGGTCGGATGGCAGCGTTTTGCTCCTCTACACCCTCCTCCCTCCCTCTATTCCTCCCTCTATTCCTCCCTCCCTCCCTCTCTATCCATCCACCACCCCTGGCCATTCTCGCTACTTCACAACTGGATGAGCAAAGCGGCGGCGGCTACCTACCTGGCTCTGTGATTGACTGCGGTGCTGCTGAGCGTGCCTCACTGTATCTGTGCCGTGTTTATTGCTTCTTTCACCTTCGCCGTAATTGAGTCCCTCTCCCATGCGAAATATGCACCGTCAGACGGGCGGATGTGTGTGTGGAAGGAATCTGTCAGGGGTGTGTATGTGTGTGTGTGTGTGTGTGTGTGTGTGGGGGGAGGGGGGGGAGCTGGGAGTTGACTGATAGGCTACATAACTCAATTCAGAAATTCGCAGGGAGCCTGATGGCTGTTTTCTTGTGTGTATATGTGTGTCGGTTTATGTGTGTGTGGCTATCTGACAGTGTCACCTGTATATATGTGGAAGTATATATGTGGGTTTCTATATAGCTCTGTGGGATTTTACAGACTAGAACCTGGCATATCTCTAAAAGGAAGGTGTGTTTAGGTGTGCGTATTTGAAAAAAGAAGTACGCAAACTATATTCAATATATATTTCTAAGAGCACGTGCTTGCGTATGCACAACTGAGGCTGTGGCCGAGCCAGTCAGGAGTGTGTTTGGCATGACAAAAACGCCAGGACAATGATGCATGTGTATATGCCTGCATGTGTGAGCAGAATACTACTCAGCCTCTTTCTAAGACACACCTACACAACTGGATGTGCCAATATGCCAAGAACAGGCCAAGTACAGTATAAGAGGTGAATCATGATATATATAATGGATAAGTGAGATAAAGTGCCACGGAGGTCAAACGAGAGAGATGGAAAGAGGAGGGTGATGAAGTGTGTGTTTGTGTGTGAGCGATGGCCTGATCACAAGAGATTGGTAGGAAGTGGATGAGGGGATTAAATATGAAGGAGCTAAACTCTGCTTTGCTGCAAATAATAGGAAAACATAGTTATGCACAGGAGAATAAAAGGAGTGGGGGGGGGGGGGGGGCTGGAAGGGGGAGAGAAGATAGGGTTAGTTAAAAACAGACATGGGAGCGAGAGGAGGTGGGTGGGGAGATGAATGGAGATGGTTGGGGGGGGACTGCACGGTCTCTGAAGTGCACGTACGGTGAAAATAAGCCTCCACCTCCAGAATATTGCAGTGCAGCGTATAAGTAAAAATGCACAGTTCAGAGACGGGGAGAGAAGGTAAATCTGGAGGTATGGTAAAAAGGGGGGCGTGGAGGGAAGGGGGGGTCAATTGTCTATAAAAAGAGAACAGAAAGTTAAAAGTAAAGGAAGGAAGTGAAAGTGTAACTTATTCCGAGAAATGAGAACAGCGGCAGGAGAAGCGGGGAGAAATAATATTGGAAATGAATCGATGCGGCGTGTGTAAATGGAAGGAGAGAGAGGAAAAATAAAGAGTCAGACAGAAGGAAAAGAACATTTTGTCTATGCAAATCAGAAGGGGAAAGCAGCACAGGCGTTCAAGCTGGCCACCTGGGTCCTGTCAGTCCTCCCTCTCTCTCTCTCTCTCTCTCTCTCTCTCTTTTTCTCTTCCTCTCACAGTCTACCTCTCCACACCTGGCCCTGGCATCCCTTACAGCCTGCGGCTACAGTATAAGAGCTAGATAGGAAGAGGAGGCGGGAACGGGGTGCAAGCAGCAGGGAGGCAGGAGAGACTGTTAGCCAAAAGATCCATCAGCGAGCGATCCTGGCAACCGAAAGTGCCCTCCTCCCCTTCACCAAAAATCTGCCTTTCCAACTATCACTGAGTCTCCCTCTCATTGCACACTCTCAGTAACAGTCGGAGCAGACTCATGCGGACACATGCACCTGGAGCACATCAGCGGAGGGTGTCAGTGGGCATGGACATCGGCATTTAAGTACCAACAAGGTTAGACGTAGAGCGACAAGCACACAGGGAGAGGGTATAGGAAGGATAAAAAGGCTTTTGGGTGATCATGGTGAGCACAAACAAAAAGACACTAAGTCACCGCTGAAGCCCTTGAACCTGCTTCCCGCTGCGGGAGAATTCGGAGTGAGGGATCAGAGAGGAGGGAGGGGTTGAGGGAAAGAAAGACAGATGGAGGGGGAATAAAGAACAAGGTATAAACTAGAAATACCGCCTCTCAGTTGTATGCCTCCGCCAACCAGTCAAGTTGTAGTTGACATCCATGTCTGCCCAAAATGTCATTACTTCACCATTTTATCCTATTACACAATTGTGTGAAATTGTCAGAATTAGGATATGAATGGCCAAAAATGTGTTGTCATGTCTCAGTGAAATCGAATCAGTTTATCTTTCAGTCCAAGAGAGTGGTTGTGCCAAATTTGAAGAAATTCCGTCCAGGCGTTCCTGAGATATCGCGTTCACAAGAATGACATACCATAGACTGTATATAAAAGATGTACGAAATGACAGCTATCAAAAAGTGAAGCCAAAACATCCCCCTGGTGGCTGGCTGCAGTATACGTCATAAGTCCTGCCTCCTCCATGTTAGTGGATGGGACATGGGCCAAAATAAAAAGTCAAAGTACACGTCAAATACATTTTTCCCAAACATGGTTTCTGTCATTTTAGGTATTTCTTATCACGCTGATGTATGTTCAAGTCTTCATTTTTCTGATAAGTTTGGTTTTAATTAAAGTGGCAGTAGGCAGTATATTTTTGGCATCATTGGGCAAACATTCCATAATAACCTTACAGCATATCGTAATTCAAGTGTTCCGAGAGATAACTACACTTCTGCACTTCATCATGGCTCTGTTTTCAGGCTTTAAAAAATCTCTCGGCTCTCATAGACGGTTGCTGGACAGCAGATCACAGGTCAGCTCTGATTGGTTGTTTTCCTCCGGTCTGTGAAATCTTGCAGATGCCGTTAGGAGCACCGGAGGACACATACGCACCGGACTTTTTTCAGGTTACCTGTTTCATGAACTACTGTCAGGATATAGCGACCGTTTTATAAAAATAACTTTTTTTAAATCATATTTGCTCCAATCTCGCCTACTTCAGCTTTAATTATTTAATGCAATAAAAAGGGGGTGAGATGTCATGATTGGCAGCGGTGAGTCTCTCTCGCTGACAAGCTGCGGGCGTGCTCGGCTCGCGACTGGTTCGGGCGGGTGACCTTGATACCGTGGCTTCACCGCCCGATCACTAATGCGCAGACTCTGGCTCCAAATGACTTCAAAATAGCAAGATGACGTCTGTACAGTGGGAGGAAGTGGAGACGAGCCGTCCATCTTTATATACAGTCAGTCTATGGAACGTACAGATGGACTGACGGACGGACGGACGGATAACCCGAAAATATAATGCCTCCAGGCACAACTGTCGCCGGCGCGGAGGCATGAAAAGGCAGGGAGAGGAGAAAACAGGGAAAACAGGTTTTGTCTGAGAACAAAAGCCTGAAAAGGGTGCCGCATGGATGAAAAAAAGTCTGGAAATGTGCATTTGTGAATATGTTTTTGTGCACGTGAAACACAATCACCCGGTGTGTCTCTCTATTTGTCAACACTATCCTGGGGAAGCTCATAAAAAGGAGGCCAGAGAGGGTACATGGCATTTAAAAAGGCACAGAGCATCAAGACTCAACGCGCCGCAGTAAATAAGTTTGGAAACACCAAAAGGTCTCTCCGGTCTCCCGAGTGCAGTGTAATGTTTGTATTCATGCATATGCAAATTTGTGTGTGTGTGTGAGCCACACTGCCAACCCGCCTGTCTGTTTTGCCGTAGATTTGTGCACACTTCAGAATCACGGCCAGAGATTTATACACAAGTCATCATTTGGGATCAACCTGCTTTTTAATTACCTATGGTTTATGTTTGTTTTTAATTTTCCCCATAAGCCCATAAATCGCTTTCCCCACAGCGAACTCAAATCCATCTCCACGGTAAATAAGCATCAGTTATAATTGCATATACAAGTAGTGTGTGCTGTCACAAAACTACTTTATTTTACCAATGCTGTCATGGATTTGAGTGAATTGCTTTAGAAGCCGAGGGAAAATATGTATAAATAAAGTTGATGTTATTATAATGAATCTACACTAGTAATCTAATTAGTACCTAAACGCCACTGAAGCAGTTAAGGACATGTTTTGCTGATGTGTAACTTACTTATTGAAATATAAGGTGAATTTATCAGTGTGATATGGCTGGGCAATATATCAATATTATATCGATATGACACTAGATATCGTCTTGGATTTGGGATATCGTAATATGGCATAAGTGTTGTCTTTTCCTGGTTTTAAAGGCTTTGTAACAGTAAAGTGACTGGACTGTTTTAGCTGTTCTATTATTTGCCTTTACCCACTTAGTCAGCATAACTAAGTGTAACCTTGGTACCACTATGTTATTTTAGTATTTGCACTTTACACTTTAACAAATAGTGTTGTCAAGGAGGAAGAAGTGAGCCGTTTTCTAATGCTGAAATTGGTCTTTCTATACTGATTGACTTTTAAAAAAAATCGTTTATCTTAGTTGATGAAACTTTAGAGATTAAAGATTAAACATTTTCCCCCAAAAAGTTGTCCAAAATATCCAATTATGCTTTGTTCCACTTTTGGCAGCGTTATCTAACAAACAGTGACACAATGACCAGATACGGGCAACGTCTCGTCCGTTATCTCAGCTGATCAAATTCTGACGTTGATGAATTAACTTGTGCAGACTCACGCTTCCTCGTACAATCTTCCCTCAGTTTGTTGAGCCTTCATCTTTGTTGGCAGCCTCAATTTCCTGCCTTAGAAAGCATACATCAAGTTTTGCTTCATAGTGCCGGCTTGACATTAACAACAGATCGGTGCAATTTAAGTTTAAACTGATGTTATGCAAGACTCATAAAGTGATGCTTTACGCTTGTAATCATGATATCTGTGATTTTATACTTAATTAACCAAAAAAAACATAGTTGGGAATATTATATTCCATTTCTGTAATAGATCCCCCGTAATCCTACACATTGGCCCTTTAACGACAGGAAAATCACATTATAAAAAAAAGTTATATCATGTATCGCGGCTAATTTTGGATCTGATATAAAGGAAACTGGAAGCTTGGTGGCTAAAACTGCGGACAGAGTTGCTCTGATAAATGGCAGGACAGATGGCAGCCATCTTGGCCCTTGGGAAGAGAAAAAAAATAATCAAGAATGAAAGAACATTCCCCCACAGCTTTCTTTTATTAATTTCTCTTGCAATAAAGTACAGTACATGCAGTCACGAGGCGACGGAGTCGTGCTGTGTGTACTGTGCGGCTCTTCAAACTGCAGGATCTATATTGCAGACACAAAAGCCACTCGCTGTCCGCGGCTACGGAGTCCACAAAAGTGAAAAATGGCTTTGGTGCCGACCGCAGAAACCCACTGGCCTCTGCAGGCTGCTTCACAGCTCCGTTCAGCAGTATGGCCCAGCGGGTGGCAGTTGCTATGAACCACCGTTTCTCCGCAACTGCACCCAATGCCCAGGGCCTGTGTCAAACTCATTCAGTATCACAGACTGCACGGCTGTTCCGGTCCTCTACTGCAATGGCCACGGCCCTTCCTGCATCCCATGATAACATTATTCAGCCGACAGATGGACACGGAGATAGGAACACGTCCGTGGACACGAGTCAAAGCACCGCTTCAGACTGCTGGTGCACTTTATGGGAGGTGAGGGGCGAGCGGGGGGGTGTACCTGTTAACAGCCATAAGGTGAATCAGCAGTCGTGCACTTTAAACGCCCCTTCAGCCACACAGGAGAAAATGAATCCTGTGAGAGAATCAGCCGGCGCTTTCTTCAAGGTCGCCGGTGCTTGGCCACTTTTTAAGTGGCCTTGCCAACTGTAACAATCTCTGCAGAAACAATCGCAGCACCAATCCAATTTGGCCTGGCTTCTTTTCTTCTGTCCTTACTTCAGTGCAGAAGGCTGCACAGCCTCGCTTTTGTTTTGCCCTGCTGAAAGCAGAGCATGAATTGATGACCTTATGAATCTCAAAAGAGCCCGGCAAATGATTGCGGTAAATCTCGCCCCAGCACATTAAGCATGACCGCAGGCTTATTCCCCCCCCATTCTTTTCCCCTTTTCTTTGTCCATCTCTCTCTCTCTCACTCTTTCCTTCCTACAAGCGCATGGCGGTGTTTGAGAGCGGCCGACTTCTCCAGGATTGTTTTCATGTGCTGCCAATTAATTGCCTATAATTAATGGTTGTTTAAGGTTTGCTAATGAAGTGGATCAAAGCTTGCTACTCCTGATGTTGTCTCAAGCCGGAGAAAGAGATGAAGAATAGTGTAGAGGAAGTATCGTGAAAGCCGCAGTAGATTTTTTTTTTTTTCAGTAGCTGTGTCAACAATCACTTGGCATCTGCCCAGAATGGACAATCTGAGTTTGATCTATGGGCCGCTGCTCTTATCACTCGTCTTTCGTTGAGTGATAGCATTTGGTTTTTAAATCGCATACAGTGGAGCAGAGTGTGTGGGTTTCTGTAACATTTGCACAGATAACCTGTGATAATCTTTCGCTTAGGAATGACAACGTCCACTTCTTTTCTGCCAACTTAAAATGTTCTTTCAGAACGCTTTGAGCATCCGTAAGTACGATCTAATCAGGTCTGATTACACTTGAATCAAAATAGAACAAAAAAAAAAGGGTCCTCGCTGAGGTTTCTGCAAATGACACCGCCACTTTATCGATGCGAGACGCGATCATAGCTCAAATGAATCCGCCACTCGTGGGAGAGACATTTTGAGAGTTCTCTAAGATAGAAAACTCATCTGAGGCCTCTTCAGCATTGTTGTGTCCGCCTTCTGAAAATCTCCATCTGATTTCCCAGTAGATAGTGCGCTGCTGCTTTGACTGGCAATTTTGCAGCATCCGACAATCTCATCAAAGCCAACCTATTAATGCCGATGATACGAAGAAGGATTCTAAATGGCAGACAGATGAATAGCCCTGTGCGTGTGTGGGTGTTTAATTCTCCGAGCCGAAGCAGCTTCTCTCTGAAAGTGGGAGGACTGGCCGTGAGCTGCTGGGAAACAATTTCAATTCTTGTTTGCTTCTGTGTGTGTGTGTGTGTGTGTGTGTGTGTGTGTGTGTGTGTGTGTGTGTATGTGTGTGGAGGGGGGGGTGGGGTGTGAGAGTGTGTGTGCGTACTGTGACCTCATCGATCATGACACCTTGTGTCTCTGGTGTGGTCACCTACACAGTGCTCGCCCCCTCTCTCCATCTTTATCTTTGTGTATCACCATCCATCTCTCCTCCTCCTCCTCCTCACCTCCATCCTCTCCTCACACCAGCAACCTGTACTCTTCTGCTTTGGTCCCACCCTCTTAATGTCCCCCTTCTCTCCTTCCTCATTTTGCTGTCCTTCTAAATCCGTCATTCGTCACCGCGGGGGGCGGGGATGGTCGCTCTCTCTCCATCTCTCCCTTGTCTTTTTTTTTTTTTTTTACACCCTCCCATTTCAGAGCTGAAATCCCGCAATCATTCACTTGTTTGTTGGACTCCTCTCCGCCTGACTCTCTCCTCTGCTCCGTTCCTCCCTGCTCCAATGGTCTGTGACGCATGCCCGTGGCGCTCCTCGCTCCCTTCCTTCACTCTTTTATACACTGTGCAGCCAGCCATCTCTCTCCCCCCTCCCCTCTCTCTGTTTCACTCTACCTCTCTGACCCCATCAGTCCCTCGGTGCCCCTGCTAAGCCTGGTCACTCTTCATCAGCTAGCCTCCGCTGGACACTCAGACCTCCCAAGGGTAAAAGGGAAATGCGGTCTTGTTGGCAACCTCCGTGCCCGGCCTTGACAGTTTCACCTGGGTTTAAGTCCTTAACTGATCCTCCTTACCCCGGGATGAGCACCTCATTACCAGCCATCCCCTCCTACATCAAGTCTTCCAGATGGGATGTGTATTAGCCTCCACACTGCCAGAGTACACAGTCTCCAGCTCTTCAATTTTAGGCACTTGCCCTTTTCAGCTCAATCAGCCTCTCTCGTCCAATCACAGCTATATAGTGGGGGCTTCGTCGCAGCGCCTGAGCGAGGATAATCACCTTGGTTACCGGCGCTACTGGAGGCCGGTGTCTGGCCAAGTTAGCGCTCAGCCCTGCGGGAGCTTCGGAGACAGGTGTCACTGCACCGGGGGAGGGTGTTAAACAAGCCCAGGGCCACGCAGGAGGTATAAACGTTTACTCTTCGTCATGGAAACTGTGTCACCCACGGCGAGGAATGCTCACCCCACGGTGGTTTTACAGACTAACTCTTTCTCTTCTTCCATCTCAGTTTCCCCCGACCACAATTCAACTATGACTGGCTTAAAACATTAGCACACCTCGTACACCAGCAGGAAGAATACATAGCAACTGCCTTTGTGTGCAGTGCCAAGAAAGCAGCGCGGAGGGAATCGCTGTTTACTGATTTCACACTCCCGTGGCAAAGACAAATATACAGCGAGCGGGGTCAGCGGCTGGAGAAAAAGCTGCTTGCTCAGGGGACGCCAGGTCACAGTACGGAAAGCTGCACCCGAAGAGGAGGAGGAGGGTGTTTTTTGCTTTTGCGCCGAGCCAATCAGATCAGATGGAGTTAAAAAAGCGCTGGGATTGATTGGCAGCCTTCTGATGCCAGCAAATGGAGGAGACGTCCTTGGCATCCCACTCAGCATTAAAAAACTTCAGCGACAAAGTTGGTGAAACGCCAGTTGTTCTCAGAGAGCGACACGTAAGGACGACATAGATCACCATTATGATAATCACAAGCGGCGCTGTCTAGGGAATAGTAATGGGAAGGAGATGAGGTGGCAGCTATAAAGAGTGTTTCTACATTAGCGCCGGCCTGATTAGATTGACAGAAAGTTTCGCTAATGGACAATTAAACAAATGGTCAAATGAGATATAAGGCTTCAATTACCAATTGGTGTCTTTGCGAGCCCCTTTCCATCACTGCGCCTCATGCATTCTGTTTTTACATGAACCTCTCGGTGAGGACAAAAACAGGATGTGAGAAGAGACGGCCACGTCAAATGATGTGTCCTTGCAGGGGAAACGAACTGACTTGTCATGTCTTATTTCCCTTTATTTCTATTTAAGTCTATGTAGAAATGAAAATCCTCTCTGGACTTAGTCTATAATGCTGGAGGAGGTTATTGAGATGCGATCATTGTGTGAAACAACAGTAAAACAAGGAGTTATGGATCTCATTGAAGACTAGGGGGCAGATTAGGAGATAATTACTGTAAAATACATCACCTGCACTAAACGGTGAGCCCAAGAACTTCTCCTGCTTCTGAGTAATGGACCCATAAAAGCCCAGGGGAGAATAAAACCAGCCCACACTGAGCTCCGCAACTCTCTCAGTCATGACTCGCCCAAAAAGCGACACGGTCCAATTTGTTTATGGAGCTTATGTGTGAGCAGTTGCTCCGCTGAGATAGTGGGCCACCCTGTCAGGACCCTTTAAGGCTTCATCGGCTGATCAAACAGGGCCGCGCACGACAGCAGTAGGCAGTTTTTGGTTTTTTTAAAGAGGCTAATTTCAGCTTCTTTTGTGTTGACGGGCATGCCAGCAACGTCTGCCAAGTTCAGCTTGTCCAATTATTTAGACCTACAAAAGACAGGGAATCACAGGAAAAAAAAAGAAAACGGGAATGGAGCAGTGAAATCTGATTGTGCGCCCAGCTCAAATTTACACCGTGAACCAGCAGATGGCGGGGCAGAGAGCGAGGAAGGGAGGTCTCGCTCTTTTTAATTAAACTGTCGACAAGTTTATTTTATTTTTGGGGGGGGGGGGGCTGAATTATCCTCCAAGGTTCGGATCAAAGGATAAACCTTGGCTTTACTGTGAAGACTTTTTCAGCGCATTATGAGAACAAAGAAAGGCGCTGAAATAGCAAGCGCTGCGCAATGTGGAGGAAAGTGAAAAAGGCAATCTCGCAACTCGTGGCATGATGCAAACTGCGTCTGACAAGCATCAAAAAATGTGATAGGGCTCAGGCAAAACTCTTGCATTAGCAGTCCTATTCCAATGTTCAAAAGAAACTAATGTACAACGCAAGCGGTTTGTAAGCAAGGTGAATGTGTGTGTGCACACGTGTGCTCAGATTTTTTTTTGTGTGTGCAGCATTTCCCTTGATGTTTGTGTTTACACGCCAAGTCTCCCTCCTGTGACTCACAGCGACATTGATTTATGCGTGGCCTCTGTGTGTGTGTGTGTGTGTGCGAGAGTGTGTGTGTGTGTGTGTGTGTGTGCCCGCACACATATACCAGCTATAATTGGTATTCAAATCTCCTCCCACAAGTACGTTCAACTGCTGCCGTTTTTCAACCAGCCAGAGCCCCAGCCAAGGTCCAAACAGCGTGATGTGGAACAAGCTCAGAACGGATGGCTCTCATTGCACACATTCAAATAAACAAATGGAGGTGATTTAGTGCCCACAGCGATAAGGCAGGTGGTAATGGAGGCATATATAGGAGAGGAATGGGGAGGAGGTGGGAGAATGGAAGTGATTGTGGCGGTTTAAGGGTGGCCAAGCAAGCCGAGGTGGAGTTAACAGCATTTGTTACTGTACGTGAGGTTTGAGTTTGGCCCCACAGCTGCTGTGGATCAGCCACCCCCACAAAGCCATGCACTCGGTGCACAAACACACTCTGTGTGCGAGTGATTGTGCGTGTGTGTGTGTCCCCGCAGGCCTGCCCGTCAGACACACTATGAAGTCTTTCTGCCTTTCTTCTCCCACTCTCCCTCGCTCTTTTCTGCCTTTCCTCGCTCCCTCCATCCCTCCATCCCCTTCCATCGTTCCTCAAAAGGAGGGCCAAGTCTCCCAGCCTCGCCATCTTCACAGCACCCTCTCAATCTATCTGTCTGCTCATCCGTCTATCTGCCCAATCAATCTGTCCATCTCGATCCTGGCATAATAACAACCCCCATCGCCCTCCCACCTTTTCTCTCCTTTCTGCTAGATTAGTTTTGCCATTTTTTTCCTCCACGGAGGGAAAACAAAATTACAGAGACATGCTGATTTGTTATCAGAATTTTTTCTTAACACATGGAAACAGACCGTCTCAACACTTCCTTCCTTCTCTCCTTCCTTCCTTCCCTTCCTCCATCCACCAACCCCCCCTGCCTGTAACACCCCTCCACCCCCCACGGTCCCCTGTCTCTCCCGGGCCCCTGTCAGTGGCTAGATTAATGACAGTGATCAGTGAGCAGCCCCCAGCAGAGGTTGCCTGCAGCTCAGGCAAAACCCGGCACTGTAAGCAGCAGCACACACATAAAGCACATTAACATGCATCACACAAGCATGTTCATAAAACGGACGGACACAAAGCTCTTACACAGTTAGACCGATATACAAACGCCTACACGCTTATGCATAAATCAGCCGAGCAGACGTACAAATAGATCCACACAAGGGAAGAAATCAATACGGCAGGCCATGGAGAGGTTGGTATCAGTGCAGCCGGAGGAAAGGCTACGGAGCAATGTAGCGCTCCCTATGGAAAAGAGACATCATCACAACACAGCACAGCACAGGTCTGACTGTGACAATGTCCGACCTAGCATTTAACCCTCCTCACAGCCTCAGGACAACGTAAACAAAAGCCCCCACAACAACAACAACCACAGGAAGCAAATCAGTGTGCACTTCCATCTTTGCCATGCATGCTCAGCCAGAATCACTGGAGCTCTGGGTTGGATTTTAATAAGGTTTGTTATATGAGACTGGTTTTTTTTACCACATCCGAGCAGATGGCACAAAACACCGTGAGGGCTAAAGTTGCTCGCGATTGAGCCCAATCCAAATCCCTGTTTTTTGCAGCAGATGCACTTGTTATAGGGGGAGTGATCATGGAGTATACTGTGCCCCATGAGGGAGCAATGCAGGACCATCCCAGACTGAGAGTAAACGCAACACACACCAAAAAAAGAAAAAGGCACTGCAGGTGCCATTACAAGGCAACTGATTGTTAGATGTTATTGTATCTGATAAGGTGAGGTCTCAAAGGTCCTCTCAGTCCCTCCAACTGCTGCTGCAGAATATAAAAAGCAGCACTCCTGGGTCTGCTGGAGTGTGACACACGTCTGGTCCACTGCGGGGATTTGTTGTTATGAGCTCTCTCAAGGTAGCTGTCAGAATATTCTCTCTATACATGCATGTGCTGTATGCACATATATGTCTCCAGGGAGGATCCAGCAGCTAAGATACAATAATATAAATAATCACAATGACAACAGAGCATGGGATGATTTCATACCATTTTTCTGCATGGGGCAAGAAAAAGTGAAAGCTATATCCTGCATGCCTTTCACTTTTGCTTTTGTGTTGTTTTGAGGGGTTTTTCCCAGCTTGACCATTTTTCGAGAAGTGGTCAACACAATGACTCATTCCCCTAAATAGCAAAAACGGATGTAGCCCAGACTTGCGCACTGGGCTTTTGAATCTAATCACCCTGTGGATGGTGAATATTAACAGTATAGTCCGCAGGATGATTGGAAAAACTGGAAGAACTGCACGTGTTTCTTATGTCCCAGCGTGGTGAGCGTCTCCTTCCTCCTTATTCAGGACTTAAGCAAACTTGCACTGCAAAAGCCACCACAACACACATCGAGGTGGCTTAACACTCTTCTTCTCCTTCACATCAAACATCACACTCATTCAGTCTCTTACCGGTGCGCACCAGGCAGGCGACGAAGATGATGGTGGTGAGAGGGACGCAGTAGTTCCACACGGTCGCGAAAGCCATCTCGCTGCTGTGATATTCCTCTTCTTCTGTGTGATTCTCTTCCTCGGTTTTATTCCTCTTGCTATAGGAGAAGAAATCAGAGTGACATGAACCCGCAGGTTCACTCTCACCGACAGCGCCTTCAGCGTCTGTGTGGATGTGGATATGTGTGTGTGTGTGTGAGGACTGTGCGTAAAACGAGTGTGTGTGTGTTTTGTCAAGCAGCGCTCAGTGGCAGGTCTTTACACACACACACACTTTCTCTCTCTCTCTCTCGCTCTCTCTCTCTCTCTGTGTCTCGGTATGCCTGACTGTGATGGCTTGGCCGGTTTTTCTTGGTTACTTTACATTGTAAATATATTTAAAAGCTTTGCCAATAGGGGCGGGACTGTGCGTGCTGCTGCAGCCAATCAGCAGAGAGCAGGGGCAGGTGGAGGAGGAGGAGGGGTGTGTGGATGAGAGAGAGAGAAATTGGTATTATATATTATATTATATATATATATCAGTATTATATAGCGAAACGTTTATTTATTTATTTTTTTAATTTATTTTTCTCTCCATTTTGTTTTATCCATATTCCATTTTATTTTATTTTGTTATGAGGAAAGAAAAAAAGAAATATATATATATCGACCAATCGCAGAGAGCAGGAGCAGGTGGAGGAGGAGGAGGGGTGTGTGGATGAGAGAGAGAGAGAGAAGGGGGAGGGAAGAAAGGGATGCATCTTCCCAATTAATTGAAATCAATTCGCTCTCTAAATATGATTGATAACCATCATTAATTTCCCCGACGCAAATAACCAATTTATTTGGAATTCAGTTGCGCGCACCGAAAATTATGATGTGTGTGTGTGGCACAATGAGAGTAAGATGACGAAATTATGAAGCAGATGTTTATTGTTTTGAAGGGGCAATAATAATGTTGCAGTCATTTATTGCGTTCTGAAAGTCACTTTCGATGTTATTATTGCAGTTTAATCAGCAGATAGGCTAGAGGCTATGTGCTGATTCATCTGTTTGTCTTATAGCCTATAATAAAGACTCACCTTTTTACACATTTTAAAGTATTTTTCAAGCCTATTTTCACATGTTTCTATGTCTAAGTGACTCATGGGGACACCATTTTTAAATTGGTATTATATATATATATATATATATATATATATATATATATATATATCTTACCAAAAATGTCAGTACAAATAAAAAAATAAATATAAAAAATATATATATATAATACCAATTTATATTTTATTTTATTTATATATATTTTATTTTATTTATTATTATTATTATATTTATTTTATTTTATTTTATTTTATATATATATATACATAAAATACCAATTTATATTTTATTTTATTTATATATATTTTATTTTATTTATTATTATTATTTTATATATATATATATATATATATATATATATATATATATTATATAGCGAAACGAGTTGCAAGAGCAATTGTGCAGCTTTAACGTTCACTAAAAGTGCTTGTTTTTTGCCCCTCATATTGTTATTTGAAGTGTCTGACCACATGATGGACCCTTCAGACACATATAACGTTGTTTCTTACCTTTCGCTTGATCTGGTGTTTATTGTTGTGTCCAAGTCCTGCCCAAGGAAAAAAGTCTCGTTGGGAAATCTCGTTGTCAGCAACATGTCCCACTATTTCTAGCATCCTTCCTCAGTGGGCATTGTGGTCCAGCACCGAGAGGAACACCAGTCTGCCCAGTTTCACGGCCTTGTAGCAGCTAACATGAGCTATAGTTCATCCTCCTCTCTCTTTCTCCTTGTCCACTGTTCACTCTTCATCTGCTCTTCAATTTGCTCTTCATCCTGGAGGCCTTGCTGAATAAATACGGGCGGCAATTAACGTTACATTCAAAGACCTCGTCCACATTGTTGTAATTATCTGAATATTCAGCCATGATATTGACAAATTTAGACAACACCACAAACTCTGCCTGATTAGCACTTTCATTTCCTTCTTCTTCTTCTTCTTCTTCTTCTTCTTCTTGAACGAGACTAAAGAGTATAGAAGCAAGGAGAAGAAACTCTTTTTTTTTTTTTACAACAGCCGCTGCCACCATTTTGGACTGAAACCGCTTATTATATTAATAATATTTTATTCAATATTTCCTTATTTTATTATTTAATAGATGATGGATGGATGGATGTTCAACACAGGCCATTTCGGTAGATTATGACAATAGAATAGAAATCATTTTGTCTTTTGAACAGCACTTTTTAGGGAACGTTTTACTGGCGTCCGGTAGTGTGAAATGGCAGAAGCGTAGCTTTGCAATTCCATTGCATGTTGCAATGGAACGAGCAATTGACTTTCATCTCTTATCAATATATGTTCTTTAACAAGACTCTTTCCATAATGTTGTCAGGCACTTATAATAACAACCAGAGCCTGTCAGTGGGAAAAAAACAAGCACTTTTAGTGAATGTACATTGACGTGAGAGTTGCCTCGATAGGATTACATTGCAGCCTGTTTAGCCATTGCCAAGTCTGCAGCAGTTTCCCCAATACTAGACCAATTTCAGAAATTGTTGTCCCCATTTTTAGTCAGTTAGACACAAAAACATGGGAAAAAAGGGTCTATGTTGAAAATCATTCATTCATGCCTCATTTATTCCTTATAAATATGTGTGAAGTCTTTTAATATTGCACCATTTGAGGGTTGAGGCAACTGCAATTTCGTAACGCTAGAATAATGACAATAAAGTTTTTGATTGATTGATTGAAATAGCTTCCAAAGTTACCCTTTAAGGCTGAAATGATGGCAAACAATTATTTTCTGTAAGATTAATTTTCTTTTTTTAATGATTATTTGCCTATGTGGTGTTTCAAACTGGAGGAATATATTGACTCTCTGCCAAATCAGAATAGGCTATGTGAAGCAAGCAGTCTTTAAGTGCATTGAGATTAGGAGGCATTCTGTCGCAGAAGCTGTTTTGTCTCCAAAATGTGCATATAGGACTCATCAAGGAGAGCAGGGAACAGACCTGAGTGTATTCGGTTAAATCACCATTCACAATGACAGTAATGGTCCGGAACAAAAACTTGTGCTTCGGACGAACCAGCGTTTCTGCTCATCTGTAGTCAGGGTCTATTAGGCCCCGCTAAAGGCTCTTTAACTCCACCCTCATGCTGTGGCCACAGTTTGCCCATAATTGTGTTTTCCAGTCAGGGAGCGCTGCTTCATTATGAAAATTGTTTCTCTCTCCACATCTCTTTTTTCCCCCTCATAGTAGTTTGATACCATGGGTTTATGGCCTCCCAGGCTTAAAGGCATCTTTTTTTAAAAAACATCTTTGGCGCCCCCTGCAGGTAACTTCAGGAATAGCATGTCATGGGTCTCAAATCTGCTTAGGCCTCTCTCTCATCTGACACGAATCCTGACACTTTAGTCAGTTTGGTTCAAACAGTCAGAAAAGTTCAAACAGGCAGTAAAGCATCAAAGCAGTCTATTAGCATTAATATTAATATTTCTTCCCTTGACTTCCACAAAGTTGTTTGAACTCTTATCTGACCTCTTTTTGCGTGGATGGATCTGTGTGAAGTCTCAGCTTCGGGGCTCTCTCCTCTCGCGCCTTGATTTTTCGTTCTCGACACAAGTTGTAACCTTGTTGTTTTGGCGAGGATAGTATCTGCCCAACTCATTTCCCAATTCCCATCCCACCCCATTTTTCCCTGTCAGCCTCTCTGCGAGTGTTTGTTCCCCAGTTGGCAGGGAGTCGGTGGCAGGCAGGCAGCAGCTCCCCCGCACCAGATGGGGCATTGTCAGGAAGTAATGAGGGGAAAACACCTGCTTCTCCAACGAACTCCACTCCTTCATTTTCAGCCATTTGACACAACATATGCGGTATGAACATACAAAACCAAGTGACCGTGACGAGAACAGCAGTGGGCGATGGCACACAGTTACAAATGCCTGGCTCTTTGTTGCATTAGTCAATGAGGGGACATGTTTGGTATAATTCACCTTTACTTGTAGGTCAGTGAGGGCTGTCAGGACGTTTGCCTACCTGACTAACTAGTGAGAAGTTGCCAGACTTTATTGTCACAGATCTTCATCCTGCCACCAGACAGAACATTTCGGCTGCTCGGTATTCTCTGCACAGCTCCTGCATCGCCCTGAGCTGTTGTCCGGTGGTTTATCCATGAGGCACTATCAAGGTCAAAATGTCTCTGTAAACTACACCTCTCTCCCTCCCAACCAGAGCCCTGTACCTCAGGGACACCTCCACTGTGTGAAATTCCTGATACATAATCTTGTCTTTTGTGGCCAACCGGTTAAAGCCCCAGGAACCAAAGCCCACCGGGGAGCACGCAGCGGCTTTTCACTCATGACTGACTCAAAGGCCAAAACACGATGGTGCTCGCTGGCATTTCATATGCAGGAGGGCATTTCAAATTTACAACATTGTATTTTTTTCCTACAGAGCGTGAAGATTTTTCAAACTGTTTTGGTTAAAGTCGCCCCCATCTGTTGTCTCTTTATTCCTGGGCTTAACATAAGACTTAAATTAAGTAAGTAGAGTTGGGAAAAGGAAAACAAGGAAGTCTGTAAAATGCTTGACAAAGAGTGTCTGCAGCAGAGGCGAGCTGTACATGGGGGGGGGTTTGAATAATCAGTTTAATAACATTATCCTGGCGGTGCTCTGTGGCGCATGCACACGTTAATGGAGTGTCATTGTTAAACTGCCGCTTCGCCCATTATTAACGGCGGCCTACGGTCAACCACACACCGATAATAAAACCGCATAAAACCCAACATAACTTCAACAGACAAGCGTAATGAAATCCACTGCATTACGAGCACGGTTATGGTAATAAGCGATGGTGCTGTGGCACGGCGTTAAGGGTTACAAGGCAGCAGAGGAGAAAATTAAAAAGATGAAGTTGTAGTCTATGATGGTTAGTTTGGAGGGGGAATCAGAATAGACTAGTTCATATTGAAGGAGAACTAGCAGTACTCTTTAAAGTTTCAAGGTTACCTGACTTTATTCTCACCGCGTGCGAGTGTGAGTTTTTAGTTCACACGTGTTTGTTAGCTGAACTGACTGAGAATGGGTTTGTGCCTGCAGGCAGATTGGAAGAAACGCAAGCATGCACAGGCACAGCACTTTGAGTAAAGGTCATTGCCTCAGACTAAGGTCTCACAGACTGAAAGGGAAGGTTGGTAAACAACCTGATGCAAGTCTGAGATGGCATTGAATAGAGAAGCGGTGCATGTCCAGCTTTCACCACGTTGTCAATACTCCCCAACCTCTTTTGTGTCTCTAAAATGGAACAAAATCAATGGCGCACGCAGGAGGACAGCAAATAATATTTTTTCTGAAAGCCATTTAATATCAAAGAAATCCAAAGTACAGTAAATTAAATAGTAGAGTGCAATGCGCTTGAGAGCTGTCACAGTAAAAGAGATTATAATAACCTTCCCACAGATGCTTTGAGCTGGTTCTGGTGTGGAAAAAACGAGGTTGAAAGGGAAACAAAATCAACAAAATAAAACCTTGTCCTATCACCCATTCATAATACACAGCTGAGCAATTATGTTTGCAACAGAAAAGAGGGAATTGCATGTGGAGTCTTTACAGCTCATACAGTACACAAGATGAATCTCCCACCATTTCCCTAAGAATGTAGCTCACCATTTTCCACGCTGCAGAATAAATGAAGAGAAAATTGCCCACCTTTGCTGTCCAGGATGCATAAGTACAGCCTACGCACACAAGCAAAGCAGCTTCTGAGTCTCTAAAGCAATCATTTGCCCTTAAGTTTTTTAAGCTCTCCCTTCCTTGCAGTCTCCAAATATCCCTCTTTGCTTCCCTCATTTCCTCCCTCATGCAGTATACTGCACATCTTCCCTCTCTAAGTAGCCCTTCTACACCATCCCTCATTTTCTGGCCACCCACTCCCATTTTCCTCGCCGCTCGCTCCATCTTCCTCCTCCCTTCTTCATGCTTCCACCTGGCTGGGCAGTCAAACCAGAGGTTGTTTGTCTCCGCAGGTGGAGGGCAGGGACTCAACACTGGCTTTGTAGATGGGCTTCTTCTGAGACTTGTCGTCACTGGCGAGAGAAGGAAAGACAGAGGAGCATTATTATCAGTATATCGACCTCCCAGTAAGCACTGGAGAAGTATAAGTGAGGAAATTATAGACTAGAACCGAGCGATGGAGCCACGATGTGAAAGTCCATTTTTCTCTCTTTAGCTCTCTGTCTCTCTTTTCATACACACATGCTCATAAACACATGGCAGCACAGCGGCCACAAAAGAATCAAACCTTTTTCTTCTATCCGAATGCCACCACAGAGACACAGAAACCATGTATGAAGCAGGCCCTTATAGAAATTATGCCTATTGAAAAAGCAGCTCATGTGGGAAAGAAGTTAATGAGCGAAGCTGCGTGGGGTCACGGTGCACATTGGCATGCTGTCAGCAATGAGTTTAATGGGACTTCCGTTACTGCTCTTATCATTGCTGTCGCCTTTATATATATATATATATACTTTATCACAGAATAAAAGCTGCCGCTATTAGCCCAGGCTTTTCACGAGCAGAACGTGTGCTGAAACACATGGGAGAGGAGGAAGCACGGAAGAGATCAAGGACGGGGTCAGCATAAAAGCACACCAGCGCTCGTCTGCACGTGTGTGGAAAGGATTTATGCAAGATAGCTTGGCAATACATAACAAATACACAATGTGAAGTATACACACGCACCAAAACACACTCTGTAACCGAAATGGCCTTGGTTCTATCACATGAGACAGAATGAAATATTGCAGCAATAACCATATCCGTAATATGAAGTCAAACTGCGGGAGGAGAGAGGGAATATAGGAAGGTGAGTGTGGATAAAGTGCAGTAAAGAAATCAAACAATCACACAGGCGCACAAACACTCCCCTCGCATTCAGAGGCACGTTATCCATCTGATTTTGATTTAAAAAGATGCTTATTATGTATGAGAGGAGCGGACAGCAGTTGTTTCTTACATGGGTCCCTTGCTGGTCCTGGCCTGCTTGGCCCTGCGGCACAGGAATACAGTCATGGAGAGGATGAACACCAGGAGAGAGACAGCCGCCGCTGAGGTCATCAACATGAGACGGCCATTACTAGACGCGTACCAGGGGGCATCCTCTGTGGGACAGATCAGTCAGACATGAAGGGAGACATGCATCACACGGACTCGGAAATCAGCAAAACTACAAGCTTCCTGCCTCCAGGCAAAGCTTCTAAAGGCATCCTCCTGTTTGTTTGTGGAAGAAAAGAGCGTCTGTGCAGAGTTCAGACGACCGTGCTGTCGGACACAGCAGTGATCTTCAAGACGTCTGCTTTTTACAATTTGAGAAGTTATCCCCTGCATGTGCATACATTTACAAATGACATACATTTGCAGATTTCGTGAACCTTATGTTCTAAAACCTTTCTTTAGAGTAGTGGACAAAGATTGAAGAGTTATGGCTATGAGGATTTGAGGCAGCAACAAACACATGCTTTGAATTCTTCCTTATGTTAAGAGGATTTCTTGGCAACAGGAGTGTTTGCTTAAGGTTTGTACTGCTATTGTAGTGCAACTTCAAAGCAACAGCGGTAACACGCAGCGTTTTGCTCACCATACCTTCAAGGATGAGCAAACATCCTTCCAGCATCTAGAGATGATTACCTTTTTAATTACTACATGTGCTTCAGAGAAAATACTGGAGAAACTGTGGAGCTCAATGACCAGTGAGTCAATTGCAGAAGTAATAAGACAACTCTAGCATAATAAATAACATGCATTGGCTTAATTGCATTTTTAGAGGTTGCATAATTTCGACGATTGAAATCACAAGGCTTATGAATCCTACTGGGGGGAGAGGACGGTGTTTGAAAACTGCAGTGCATTAACACAGTGCAGTCATCTCACAGGTCACTGATAAAGATGATGAAGACGGATGAAGTGCCGTAAATTGGATTAGCTGGAATGTTGTAATGAAATTAGTTGTCCACTTGAATGCAATCTTCACGTTTCATGAGAAATAAGACAGTTTGTCAGTCATACAGACAAAGAAAAACCCGACTTTCACCTATCATTATCATGCACTGTAAGGTACTGTATACTTTCTCGTGATGTTAGAAAGTCCCACGGGTGCATCTAAATCTCAGATGACTATACAACATCATTTGGAAAATATAACAAAAAAAGTTAAAATAAAATAACAAAAGTACAGCAACCAATCGGCTGCTCGCAAATTTCAGTTTCTCGTGGCTCACAAGTATTTATAACGAAACTCTAAACTCTTCGCCGAGTGCTCTAGAGCAGCCGTGGTGGGCTTCACAGCGCCCTCTAGTGGGTGGCGAAGGTACTGCCAAATGGTTACAATTAAATGTTTTGGTACAAAGCTACTTATTTGCTCAAGAATTCACATAAATATAAAAACATTACATGGACACTAATTAAACATTCATCATTTAAGGACTTTGAGTGGATAACTAACCGTGGTACGGTTGTCATCTGACAAATTTACTGAACATGTCAATGCTGTAACTTTGATATACCTTAATTTTGGGGTTATTTAGTTATTGTCTGTTTGCTTTTATTTATATTTTACTATAAGATAATCTTCACCTATTTTGTTTTATTTATTTAATTTTAATTTTATTATTATTTTTTCTTTCTTCTGTCTGGCATTCAGGGATTGTGTTGTTGGTTTTTCTATGATGTCGTTTTGTGTTGTTTTAAATTTAAAATTCAATAAACTTCAAGTCTTACGAAATAATTCATGCATGAAGCAGGCCCTTATGGAAATTATGCCTTTTGAAAATGCTTTTTTGTTCAGCCCATGTAGGAGAGAAGTTAAGGAGCAAATGTCAAATTAAAATGCATGTTTTGCCATTGTTAGCTAGCCAGCGTTCCCTTGAAGTGATGTTGGAGTCTCTTCTCAGTTGGGAAACAGAACATTTTCCCATATAGACAGAACGTTCCCCTGGGTGCTCTCAGTGTTGTCTATAACACCTCTCCCAATTCATTGTCTATAGAGCAGCTCCAGACTTGATACCCTATGACATCACAAGTTTCAGTTTTAGCAGTCGTTTGCAATTTTGGGATTTTGGAGAGTTGTTCAAGTTTACTAATGTTTTTTTTGGACTGTCACAGACCATAGGACGAACATGCATGGATTTTGAAAATGGGCGTTGTTCCCCTTTAATGTTCAAAAAACATATTATTCTTCTCATACCGTCTGTCTGAATATACCTGTATTCACCCTCTGTCTGAAACGCTACGTTTTAGGACCTGTCCCTTTAAGCCCCCCTCCCAAAAAAGCTCAGTCTGCTCTAATTGGCTTGCGAGAAAAATATGGTGCACCTTTGCAAAGGTAGTTGTCAACGTGTGGGCGATATATTCTAATGAGCCTGCATGTGACATAGGAAGGGAAGCCAAATCTGAATGGCTTGTTGAATCACATGTTTTCTGATCTAGGCAGCCCACAAAAAAATTGATTGGGTTGTCTTATTTCACAGTTTGTGGGTTGGTAGGCACTCCAGATACCCAAATGTATGTGCACAAGCACTGGAAAAGTGAGTTTTTCATGACATGTCCCCTTTAAGTTAGAAAAGGTTGAGAACCTCTGCTCTAGAGTGCCTTTATGTTTGACTTGACATTTCTGTCAAAAGAAAAAAAAAATCAAAAGGTCAGATAAAACCATTGCTTCTTTTACTCTATATCCAATAATTATACTCTTATCCTTTAAAGTCGGTGTAGTTCTGTCATGGCCATTTATTTATATTATTTTAAATGTATTAATGTCCTCTGGTATCATCTCACCTACTTTCATTTGACATTTTAAAGGTAATTTAATTTTGGACTTCTTTGTCACCTTTCTTTATGTGAGGTGTTTTCATAAATGTCTTCATCTCTCTTAGAATAGCAGTCTTTTTCCTACTTATTATTATCATTCTTGTGTGCAGATAAATTAAACCATGACCTCTTTACTGCTTCTTTAGAAAAGCAGGGCTTTAAAGGTTTCACACTTTCACAAATGACAACTTCTGCTTATGCTCCTGATGACGTAATTGCACACAAACAGGTGACCTGTCTAGTAACATTTAAGCGGTTGATTGAAAAGGAAGTAGAACACAACGTTTTTTTGTTTATGCTTAGAGGGAGTGGAGAGCAGCATTTCCCTACAGTTACAAAGAAATCCCATACCAGTTCTTAGAAAGAGGAAGTTGGGAAACAACCGCTCTATACAGTGTAAAGGACAATGGGACTTGTCCAGTTAAATCTATAGTCTTTTCTTACCAGACAGCACCGTGATGCTGATGGTGTGTTTCTTGCTGAGTGACTCCACAGAGGGATGCTGGGCCATGCAAGTGTACTGGCCTCCATCCATCGCAGTCACCTTCTTCAGCGTCAGCGTGGAGAGAGGCAGGATCCAGTCGTCACCCTGTGAGAGAAAGATGGAGATTTAAAAGAGAGCATACAGGAGAAGGGAGCAAACAGAAAGCGGGGCAGAAAGTCGAAAAGAAAATATTGGCTGGATTGTTTGCAGCCCTAAGAGAATCAACAAACTCCAACAAATTAAAATTGTGCTGAGCTGAGAGCACAAGAAAGATGGAGAATAGACGATGCTAGTTGGCAAAAGAGAGAGAAACAGAAACAGTCAGATGTGAGGAGTGTAAAATAGAGAAAGAGAAGGAAAAGTGGCTGATGTGTGTATAAGTGAAAGATGGACAAACAGAGAACAAAATAGGACAAGAAAGGGAGAAATTGGCAACGGAAGTGGGACAGACAGAGAGACAACTGGTGCACGGCCCCTCAGAGAATAGTTCCCAAAGTCCTAAATTAAGTGTATTTACCTGAACAGTAATCTCAGTAAATGAACGAACACACATCGACACAAGTCAATAACCCAAATAACACCATCATCCGCAAAGAATGAAGCCGCGACAACAGACTGTTAACACAACACATAATGAGATGGCGAGGGAGCGGGATGAATTGTTGACACAAAAATAGCAGCACTATTATGAGATAGAGCCCGACATGGGAGGAAACAAATAATAGGCCAAACACTAGGATTGGAAAACAAACGAACATGGAGGAGGAGGAGGTAAAAAAAAAAAAAAAAGACATTACACCATGCAAATGATTTGGCTCCTGGGAGCTGCAGCTCCTGCCAAGAAAGTCCATTTCAATTTGAATGGATCTGAATTAAGAGGATTTCCCATAAAGGCCAGGTCTGGCCAAAGCAGCATTTTGTATGCAAATCCACTGGCTCCCAAAGCAGTGGCCCATTCCTGCCTCTGTCCTGCTGTCATTATTACCGGGGGCCAATGAGCCCACGGCGGCTGTCTGTCAAAGTAGGCCATTCTGATGCCACTTTCTGCCCCATATATCCAGTCCTGTCATACGTACAGTAAGCTGTCACACACATATAGAGGAAAACACACCCACCAAACACTCTATCTCATCTTGAACAATTCCAAAGTGACTAAATGGAGCACGAATAGATTGACAGGTTAATCATGAGTGTTGGTAAGTGATTCCAACTCTGTCAGTCATGCTGACAATAGATATTATTATTCATCAAAGTGCCGTATATTCAACAAATAATGACAAAAAAAAGCACTACATATGATCATGCGGAGGACAAATAGTATTAGCAGTATAAAATGTCCAATGAATTGGATTTGGTCTTGTAAGCCCATTTAAAACCCGGATTAGCAGTGACCTTTTAACAAGCACATTAACCCCGAGCCAACATCAAAAAGAATAACAAAAGGGGGAACTTGGCAATTACGTCTGCCTGTTCCCAAGATATCTCCATGGTTGCGGAGCTTCATTACACCTGTGACTTGCTGGTGGCGGTAGTGGACTGTTATCAGGCCATTAAATAGGCGTAATCGGTCGCTATAAGCGCCATAGATGTGGGTCAGTAGGGGCCTACTACACCTACTACGTTGTAAAAGTGAAAGCGAAACGTAAAAGCAACACGTTCTAGATTTAGGCAACAAAACTTCAACATCATGCTGTAATGAAGAAGATTTGAAACTAGCGATTGAGACCATAAACTCATGTTTACAAAGTTTACTGAGGTAATAAATCAAGTGAGAAGTAGGGTCATTTTCTCATGGACTTGTATACAATCAGACTTCTTTTTGCAACCAGAGGAGTCGCCCCCTGCTGGCTATTAGAAAGAATGCAAGTTTAAGGCACTTCAGCATTGGCTTCACTTCTCAGACCCCGGAGGTTGCCCACTGGTTGTGTCCCATCCATCATACCCACCACATATGTTGTTTCCTGCTGTCTATACTACAGTGCCTGCCTTCCGCTTATGCGCATGTCATAATTACTGCGATCACTAGAGGTCGCTGTTTTGTTCTTTTATACCTTCTTTCGATGAGCTACCATGTCAATAGATGATAAAACTTACTATTGGGTGTTGTATGCCCCTATTGACCCTAATCTATGGTGCTTATATGCTTTTGATGACACCTTTAAAGTGTAATGTAACTTTCTCACCACAAGGGCACCGTGTATCTCATCAACTTCTTGTTCTACATGCCTATTGTCACTGTGGCGTTTTACACAGGGATGACTTAATTTCCCTCGACGAAGGTTTCTTAGCCCAGCGAAGAGCCAAGTTGAATAATTCAATACTGGTTAACCAAACACGCACACGAAAAAATCATTAGAAATCTATCCACATAATTGTTTTCAGGTTGACTGGCTCTTGTCTAGACCTCATTAAACTATTAATCCTCTGTAAGTGGGCAAGCTGCAATCCCCAGCGAGCGGTGGGCCTAAGCCAACCGGTCACTTAAATACAGAGCACTTCTTCTTCAGAGGAGGGGATGGAGAGACGGCGGCCGAGGCGGGGGAACAAGTGGTTTGAGGAACTCGGGGAGAGGAAGAGTGTTAGAGGAGGAGAGAAAATTAAAAGAAAGAGGGACCTAGAAAGACTGGAACAAGACGGGAGAGAAATAAAGAGGTCACATGAAAGCGCAGGGAGCCGGAGAGAGAATGACAAGTTTCCAACAGCATAATGAGGACGCTGGCACTGTGCAGAGGCTTTCTCACGTCTTTATTCCAGAAGTAGCTCGGCTTCTCTGATGAGCTGGCAGAGCACTTCACCACCACGTCCTCCCCGAGTCGCACCTTTAGCTCCTGCGAGACGTCCAGGTAGCTGGTGTAGCCTTCCCTGTACAGCGACAGATCCCCCATATCTGAAACCCAGCGGGAAAGAGGAAGAATGATCGAGCATTAATGAAGGAAGACATTTATTCTGAAGCGTCCTCTACAAGAGATCAGGACGTGACTGGACACATGTTTACAGTGGCGGCAGCTGCTAAGCACTCCGATCTTCTAAGTATACAGGCTCAAGTATGAATGCCTCCCAAAGGCACAGACTGTACCAAGCAATCAATAATAATGATAATAGGCTTCATCTTATCGGAGTCTTTAGAGAGGCAGTGTTGTGAATAATGGCTCATCTTCCATCTCAATAGATGGCCCACGTCCATCCAGCTCCTGGCTCCTCTCTCCAGTCCTTTAGTCCATTCTAATCTTTGCCTCGTATTGATTCCCCCCATGAGGCCGAGGAGCCTATCAAACAGCATTACGGTCGATTTGATGGCCACTGAGAAGATAGAGGACACTGATAATCTGACTGACTACGCAATGGATGCCGTTTCATGCAACTATATCCTGCACTGATAGCTTCAAACTTGAGCTCCACTTTTTCTTTGAAATGAAATGGCTATAGTCAACCCATCATAGCAACACATAACCGTGTTTGCACTGGATCTGTACTTTCTGCAGCTGCATTGCATATGTGTCTTGTCTTATTAACTATTAATGTGTTTTTCTATCCCTCACTGTGAAGAAAGCTGTGTCCACAGTGTCTGAATAATGTGCTTTACCTCCTGCTGGTTGGAAATATGACGGAAATTGCGAGAGTCTTTCTCTGTTCCGTCTTCTCACCTAGACTGTTTGTACAGTCAGGTACTTTTTATGCTTCCTTCTTTGTCAGTACGCTCAGTTATGCTGCCCCACATTTCCTTATTGGAAAGTCAAACTCAGAAGCTGGGTATCTTATTTGCAATTCACATTTTTGCCTATTGTCAGATTCTTGCAGAAATCTCTTTGGCCTCTGCAGGACACAGACTATATGAAAACTCTAAGGTTGCGTTATTTATCAAAAGGGAAATACAGTGTCGCTGAGTCATTGTTCCTCCTACCCATAGCAACCCAGGCACTCACAATGCACTTTGAAATCCAGCGTCCGGGAGGAGCTGTCTGGCTCAGTCACATTTTCGGCGTCGGACACACAGCGGTAGGGCCCCTGATAGTACCTTCCAGCACGGGGGATAGACAGGACTAGACTCTCTGCAGTCTGCTTGATTTCCAGCGAATAGAAGCAGATAGATCCCTCCCAAACTGTACGCCATCTCCGCATGTACTGGTGAAGACAGAAAGATTCAAAGAAAGACTTTTATTAAGCTTAAAAGGCAGGGATGGTAAAGATTTTAGTCATGGGATTAAAATGTTTCATAACGGCATGATTGTCCATGATTAATCACACATTTGTTATCTGTTCAAAATGTACTTCAAGTTTTTTTTCAAGTATTTAATACCCTTATCAACATGGGAGTGGGCAAATATGCTGCTTTATGCAAATTTATGTATATATTTATTATTGGAAATCAATTAACAACACAAAACAATGACAAATATTGTCCAGAAACCCTCACAGGTACTGCATTTAGCATAATAAATATGCTCAAATCATAACATGGCAAACTCAAGCCCAACAGGCAACAACAGCTGTCAGTGTGTCAGTGTGCTGACTTGACTATGACTTGCCCCAAAACTGAATGTGATTATCATAAAGTGGGCATGTCTGTAAAGGGGAGACTCGTGGGTACCCATACAACCCATTTTTATTCACATATCTGGAGGTCAGAGGTCAAGGGACCCCTTTGAAAATGGCCATGCCAGTTTTTCCTCGCCAAAAGCCAGAGCTACACAGACAGCCAGCTGTTCGATGATGTGATATTTACATAGAGCATTTGACTGCCCATGTAGGGACGGCCAGTGCAAATTAGTTCCGACTGTAAATGTTATGACGTGAGTGACGATGTTGAGTATCAGCCTGTATGTAAAACAAAATTTTTTCACTACAAGAAGTATTAAATCAATTAATAATTCAAACAATAACAAACCACTTGATCACTTTGGCCTTTCTTAGCAACACTGCAGTGTTGTAAGCAAACATGGCCTGACCTTTTCCTCTATTTCCTCCCATTTTGTTCCCATGGCTCACCTGGGAGAAGACCTCGAAATGGACCTGGCTGATGTTGCGTTCAGAGTCTGAGTACAGACACTCCAGTGTGATGCTGTCTCCCTCCAGGACCGGCTCGGTTGGCCCTTTAATGAGCAGGGTGGCTGCATGTGGACAGAGATTACACATGCAGGTTATTGATCACAACATGAATAGACAGGGGTGGGAGCGGGGTCGGCTCACTGGGGATCGAGCTGCTGTTCTGGGCAACACTTTGAAAACAACCGCTCCCTTCCTGACATTTGTTCCAGCCTCCTGTGGGAAAACTGCCAATACGCTCAATGTCACCGCGGCCGCATGACCAGAAACAGGTTCTTCCACTTTACTTGCACGACAACAGAGGTTGTTTGTCTTTCACTTCACGCAAAGAAATGTTACACAACACAAACATTATGTTTTCACATAAGCTGTGAGTTTTATAGAGACAAGACTCTGTACACAGTGTGTATAAACAAAAAAAAATATTTAATTGTTCTTTTCATCAGTCCCTTGATAATTCCCCCAACATTTCCTGTTTGAGTCTTGTAACCACCAGGGGAAACCCATCAGTGTGACAGAAGAGAAAATAAAGCCCTTTTCTCCAGAGGACATACGCACTGAGAAACAGACAGGCGAGCAGACTAACAGGCACAAACACACACACACACACACACAACATAGCAACTGTATGAATATATTTGTGAGGAAAAAGACCAGAAACACACTAGAAGATCAAACCAATAGCTCATTACAGAGCAGCAACACAATTCACTGGTTTGAGGAGACAGGATGAGAAAATAAAACATATTTACCATAACTGCCATGAATCAGGGCGACCAGCGCAGCAACCAGAAGTACTTTCATGACTGTGAACACAAACTTTTCAGTATTAGAAAAATGCTGTGCACTCCTGTGCAGTTTCTTATCTGAAGTGAAAGTTTGCTCTGCATTTATTTATAAGGAGGTGGAGGTGTGGCTTCTGCAGTTTCAGGAAGTAGGCTCACAGAAAGTCTGAACACACAAAGAAATAACCATCTAAATTATGATATTGTCAAAAATAAATTGCTCAATAGACTATTAAGTCTCTGGTGGTGTTATGACTTGCTCTTTCTGAGGACAATTTACGCCTGAAATGTAGTTTAAATGTGAAGTGTAAATACAGGAAGTGCTGCTCACTTTCAGTGCGTCACTAGTCTCTGAGAAGAGTCGTGCCTATCAGGTGTTTTTCAGTCTCAGCTTGTTGTTGAGGTCAGTGTTTTTCCCTTCAAAGTTCAACAGGATTTCAAAGGAGTCTCGACATGTTAACCGCAGAGCTTTGCAATTTCCCCTTGTGATATGTAACGCTGAACAAGCAAACATTTAACGCTTCACTGGCTTTGACCTTTGATTGATTAACTGTTAACCAGAGCTGAAGAGAAAGAGATTCAGTCTGTCAGACAGCGTCTCACAGTGTGTTTACTGGACGCTTACTGAGTCTCATCTTTAGACTCACTGAGTGACACACACCCTTTAAAATATTAGTTTTAAAAATATTAGTTTTTCACTTTCAGTGAGTTATGTATATAAATACTTAAACTATATCTAACCATTGTTAACAGGACAACAGTCCAGTTCTGAGTTCTCTATACGCTGGCTCCCTGTCTCTCAGAGAATTGATTTCAAAATACTCCTACTGGTTTACAAAGCACTAAATGGTTTAGGGCCAAAATACATTTCTGATCTTCTGCTATGTTATGAACCATCCAGACCTCTCAGGTCATCTGGATCAGGTCTGCTTAGTGTCCCCCAGAGTCAGAACTAAACATGCAGAAGCAGCGTTCAGTTTTTATGCACCAAATATTTGGAACAAGCTCTTAGAAAACTGCAAGACCGGCTCCAGCTCTGAGTTCTTTTAAATCAATGCTTAAAACTTTCCTGTTTGTTGCTGCCTTTTATCAAACCAAATAATGATCTTATACTGCACTATAACTTTTACTCTTGTGTGTTATTACTCTATTTTAGCTTATATCCTAGCTTTTATTTTGAGCTTGTTTTTATTTTCTAATCTTTAATGTTTTTATGTTTTTATAACTGTTTTAATTATGTCTTAATGTTCTTTTGCACTTTGTCGCAATGTTCTTGAATGTTTATGTAAAGCACTTTGAAATGTGCTATACAAATAAAGCTGCCTTGCCTTGCCATTGGCTGCAAGTGCAAACCTCTCTATTCTCTGGAGAGGCAGAGGGTCTCTCTCCCACTTTGTCTGTACTGTATTATCTCCTTGTGTAAATTTCCATCACTGCTAAGGATATTAACTTCTTTCTATGACTTTATTTGGAATAATAAACCACATTCTTTTAAAAAAGAAAAAGAAAATAGATGGTTTGGAGGTATTGTATTGCCTACTTAACATTAAAGGTCACCTATTATGCAAAATGCACTTTTCCATGTCTTTTAAACATCAATATCTGTCCCCAGTGTGTCTACAGGCCACCATAGTATCATAAAAGACCATCCTCTCTCTTTTTCTCCTCCTCCGTTTGTCCGGAAATGGGTGCAGAAAAAAAAATCGCTTTTTTTCCTTCTCTTCTGACGTCATTAGAGAAATGCAAGCCATGTAAGGGTTTCCTGGTCGAACCAGAGAGAACCTTCAGTAGCTGACCCCGCCCCACAGCGCGTCACTGTCTCTCCTCCTCAACCTAACTTGAGCAAAGTCTGCAAGAACCAGCAGAACAGGCTTCATGTACTCCCATCATCTAAATATAACATGTTCATTCACAAAGGCTTTATGTAATTACACTGTTTAAACAGATGATATTTATATATTATATATATTTGATGTCATGCATGTAGCAGAGTACAGGTAGTAAATAGTGACTTGTAAGCAACACAACACATTTCTGTTTCACAGTCAAACTTTATTTGAGTAGACAGATGACAATATTAATTATTCACAGCATTTGTAATCATCTCACCTGTTAGTTAGTTATGTGACATGGTACAGGAGAAAGTCTTCAGCTCTGGTAAACTATGGTAAGCTAAGCTCCGGTGGTCTGTAGTCATGGTAACACAGAGACAGCTACTACTGTAAATAATATACCATTACTCTGATCTTCCATACATTTATCTTTTAGCAGAAATAATGAACTGACTACTGTTTCACATCTTCTATTTTCCACCCTGATGGTCGCTGTGTTTACACACCGTGTCATAGCGGTAGCATGTAGCTAACCCGTTAGCATGCTAACGGGTTAGCTCTGTATCTCCCATCTGCTTTCAGCTATCTGCTCTCCTCTGGGATGATTCTGTCGGTCATTTCTCACAGATGGATCTGTAAAGACAGACGTAAAACAGAGTGTATGTTTACGGTTTACAGAGTTGATGCATGAGGTAAACACTGAGTTAACTAACAGAGCTATAAATAGTATTATTTACCTGAGAGAAAGTCAGGAAAACCTGGAATCTGGACCGCAGATGTTCATCATGTGTCGCCGATTTCTGATCAGATTCCTCCGGTAACTGGGTGAAGTTTCTGGTTTATAAACTTTAAAGTGGTTTATAAGCTCTATTCTAGCTGCTATCTCTCCACTCCTCTCTCTCTCCAGAGCTTCTCCGGGAGGGAGGGGGAGATAGTGACGCTGTGTTGTTGAGGAAGTTTGATTGACAGAAAACGCTGACCAATCAGAGCAGAGTGGGAGGAGACAGGCTGTGAATCAGTGGTTTTCAGACAGAGGCTGAATTAGGCTCTGAGGCAGGCAGACTCAGGCTGCAGTATGAGAAGAATAAAGGGTTTTTTGAACATTGCAGCATGTAAACATGTTCTAGTGCAACATTAAAATACATCTATGAACCTGGAAATGAGCATAATATGTGACCTTTAAAGTATGTCCTGTCATGATGTTGAGTATCAGCCTGTATATGTAAAACTATTTTTTTTTTCACTACAAGAAGTATTAAATCAATTAATAATTCAAACAATAACAAACCACTCGAGCACTTTGGCCTTTCTTACCAACACTGCAGTGTTGTAAGCAAACATGAATAATGGTGAGAGGGGGCCTGACCTTTTCCTCTATTTCCTCCTATTTTGTTCCCATAGCTCACCTGGGAGAAGACCTCGAAATGGACCTTGCTGATGTTGCGTTCAGAGTCTGAGTACAGACACTCCAGTGTGATGCTGTTTCCCTCGAGGACCGGCTGTGTTGGCCCTTTAATGAGCAGGGTGGCTGCATGTGGACAGAGATTACACACGCAGGTTATTGATCACAACCTGAATAGACAGGGAGGTGGGAGGGGGGGGGGGTTCCAAATAATTCCAAATAATATGGAATGATTTTCTGACACATGTGATGATGAATATGACCTACTTTTTATAAATAACATGTTTGATATTTAGATATTTAAAAGTATGGCTTTATGTACTGTTGTTATGTACTTTATCAAATTTAGATTTTTTTTTTATCATGCTGGTGTTTTGGATGAACTACACCTGCCATTTGGTATTTGCCTATTGTTATACTTTTTGTAACCTTTTTTTTCTCAATATTATATTTATTGTTTTTTTGTTCATTTTGAAACAACAGAACAAACATTCACAAACGTCCCAAATAATAACATTCTCGGTACAAACAAACTTAACAAACTAATACTAATATAAAATAAGCCAATATAGATACAGGAAAAACACATTATATACAAAAAATAGATAAATAAGTAAAAAGAATATACACAAGTAAAAAAAATAAAATTAAAAACAATAAAATTAAATAAAATCTATTTCAGAATCAGAATCAGAATCATGTTTATTGCCAGGTGTTAGAGGTATACACTAGGAATTTGCTTTGGTTTTGTTGGTGCAAGTAAACAGTATAATAACAAAAGAATAATAACAAAAGAACAGCGCGCTTGGTGGATCATGTTGGGTCTCTAAACTATGGTGTACGGTCTAAGACCTGCTCTATATATAAAGCGTCTTGAGATAACTTCTGTTGTGATTTGACGCTATACAAAAATAAATTGAATTGAATAGATAAAAACGTTAGAATAACATAAGAATTTTTTTTTAATTTCTACCAATATACAAAATAAGCTATAAACAAAAATAATTTATACATGCCTATTGGTGTACTTTATGTATAAATATGGGTGTGGCTCCGACTTTTTCAAAGCATTGTGATTAATTACCAGAAAAAAAATGCATTTTATTTATTTATTTATTTATTTATTTATTTATTTATTTATTTATTTATTTATTTATTTATTTATTTATTTATTTATTTATTTATTTATTTATTTCCATGTCATGTTGAATCCTTCATGTAGTTCCTCTAACTCTCCATCAGGTGGCAGCAGAGAGGCGACTATGTTGCCACCGGAAATAGACATAACCAAAGCGGAAGTAGTGAAAGCTCGCTCATTTGTTTCCAGCTGAGCAGCAGAGAGCTTCAGGGACATATTTCTGTATCAAACTCACTCATTGTCGCAACGACGCCGAAACATGGACAGATAGTGTTTGTTTTATTGGGTAAGTTGTCTATTTAACGCGTGATTGTAGGATGTACCAGGCATAAAGCTAGATTAGCTGCTACTGTTAGCCTGTCCGGCTAAACTCAGAGCTTGTTAGCTGCTATTGTTTTTAGCACTAGCGTGATGTTAGAGTCGGTGTTTCACTGCTTCTGCTTTATTTGTTAAAGCTGCAGAGGCGCTCAGTAGTTACCCGTGTTGTCTTAGTATTTTAGGAGTGTGGTGTTATTGTGCTAACTCGTTTAATATTGTGAGGAGATCCTAAAGCGGTGTGTTGACGGCTAAGTTGCTGCATGTGTCTTGAGGCTAATGAGAGGCAACAACTACTATACTGCACCGTTCAGAGCTGCAAAGTGCTTTACATGGAGGGGAGAGATTAAACAATCTGTACTGCAATTAAATAAAATAATAATATACACCACAACAAAATAAAATGAGTAAACAAATCGAGCAGATGAAACATTACACACAACAATTAAGGCTAATACTAATAAACTGCCTTTTCGTGCAGGTTATGAAGCATGTTTATATCTACCTATTGCTTCTGTGATGCTCACTTGTTTTACTTCTACTACTAACATTACTATACTGCACCGTTCAAAGCTACAAAGTGCTTTACATTTATTTATTTTTATTTATTTAACCTTTATTTAACCAGGTTAGTCCCATTGAAAGAACACAAAGTTGCAGACACAAATAGAGATAAAATACAATTCACAAAAGCACTAAAATCTGCATTAAAAGAGAACTATCTAAAGACAAATGGGGGGACAAAAGGGAACTTTTCTGGGAGTCAGCTGTACAATAAGGGGGCTAAAAACATTGGCATGCCATAGAGTCTGCTTCTATAAGCCTTCATTTTAGATTTAAAAATGTTTAATGATACCAGCTCCTTATTTTTTAGGTCATTTTGGAGCAAATTCCAGGCTGAGGTTGCAGAATATGCAAAAGCCCTTTCCCCAATTTTTCTCCGAGCTTTTGGGACAGCAAACATGGGGGATAGATTACAATTTAATTAAATAAAACGGGGAGGAAAAACAGAAAATTAAATATAATAATACACCACAACAAAATAAAATTAGTAAACAGATGAAACATTACACACAACAATTAAAGGCTAATACTAATAAACTGCTTTTTCGTCCAGGTTATGAAACATGTTTATATCAACCTATTGCTTCTGTGATGCTAACTTTGTTTACTTACCTGACTGTTTTCCCCCAGATTTACGGAGGTGGTCCCTGTAAACGATAATCTATCACATCTATCTTGGACTGTCACTCAGGACTCTGACACATACCACACAACAGTTTTGCCTCCAGTGAAACTCCACAGAGTCCCTCCACTTTTCACTGTGGCCACCAGCATGGCTAACAGCACAGCAACAGCAGTAAAGGTTGGAACCCCTGGCCCTGCTGGCAGAAGTAGTCCGGAGGGATCTCAGGTCAGTCAATTGTTTTTATTCACCAAAACCAAAGACATTGCTGCACCAGCATCTGTATATAGGTTCTGATTCTATAAACGATTCTTTTCTCACACAAACATTTTTCTACGTTTATATGGTCATTCGTATAGCTGGATGTATGTTTGATTCTGAAAGCATTATTTCCTGTCTATAGGCTGCACACATACACACATCTTCTCATGTAGATTGGAAGCAATAGTTTTGCTGTTAAAAAAGGAATTACTACACTCGTAGAGTTCAGTATACTTAACTTGCATGTTGATATTTTGCATAATTTTGATTATAGCCCTGGTTGTGCAGTTTTTCTACCAGACAGTTTACATCAGAGCTACCCAAAGAGTAGGATAGTCCCCCCTCAAACAATTACAGTGACAGATTATACAATGTGGTTGATTTTGGAACTGTATTATATTTTGCATGTTTTGTTTTCACATGTATGACTCAATATGTCATCATGTTGTTTATAAATATCAGTGTTAAACTCACGTTTTAGCCCCATAACCCATTTTGTGGTTCTTGATTTTAAATGTCAGAAGCCTAATGGGTGCCTTTTTGTCATTTTTGCAATTAGTGCCATCATTAGACTTCTATAAAGGGAACACACCTGTACTGTTTTGTGAATGGATCCATCTGTTTTATCTACAGGTGCTCAGTAAGAAGAAGCTGCAGGACCTGGTGAGAGAGATCGATCCGAATGAGCAGCTGGACGAGGATGTCGAGGAGGTCCGTCACTTGTTTTAATTGCAGTTTCAAATTAACTCTGCACTCAGATTTTTAATTGTAAACATAAGCAGCAGTGGCATTTTCATTTTACCGGCTCTTGTTGCGCTACAGTTCTCCTAACCTACTGCCACATCCATCATTTGGAAATGTTATTCTATTGAAAGCCTGGCTGCATGAAAAATAGTTTGAGCAGCTGAAATAATGAGGGACTTGTACAATCGTTGTGGAACGCTGCTCTCTTTTTATGAGCACGATTGATGGTTTTCAATATGCCCGTCTCTTCTCAGATGCTGCTGCAAATTGCAGATGACTTTATAGAGAGTGTAGTGACAGCGGCCTGTCAACTGGCTCGCCATCGCAAGTCCAACACCTTGGAGGTGAAGGACGTTCAATTACATCTTGGTAAGTTGCTGTTGGCTTTTTTGCAAGGTTATAACACCTAATATTTTTACAAGGGTGGTTTAAGTGTGAGACAGAAACAAATCTCAAGTATCTATGATATGATGGTCAGCCTGTAATTACTGGTGGATAATTACTTTCAAAAATTGTCTCAGGGCTTCAAAATGATGCTCTATATACCATGTCAATTTGATGTGAATCATTCATTTCTTAACCCAAAGTTTCATGATATTTCTGTTCAAATATGACAGTTAATTACATTTGTGATAATTGAAGGGTGCAGACTCATTCTTTTTGAATTTTGAAAAAACCTCCAACAGTTGTCATCTTAAAGGGAAGCCTTTGGTGGATCCACTGGCTGTAGAGAAAATACAAAGACAAGGATCTTTATGCCACAAAAAGTGTGTTCTGCCCTTTAGTGAAAGTAATTTGTGCTCATCTCCTTGAGTGACTGCAAACATTCACAGTCGGAAGAGTTTCCTGAGAAAAATAGACAGTTTTAGGGTAACATGGCAACCAAATCACTGGCAGGTAAATTGCCATCTCTGCTCTGCAGGCGTTCAGTTTTAAAGTACACACAGAATGTCACAGTGTAAGGACAGGCAAGGCAGTTGCAGAAGTTTAACAACATTATTAACAACTTTTTACCTCCGCCAAGGAGATTGTGTTTTCGGTTTGTTTGTCAGCAGGACTATGGAAAAACTACTGGCCTGATTTTCATGAAACTTGGTTTAAGGGTGCAGCGTGAGGAATTACATTTTGGATCAGATCCGAATCACGGGGCAGATACACACATAATTTCCCCCTTTCGTTAACATTGCGAGATAGGGCATTCAGCCTTGGTGGAGGCCTGTGCTCTCAGAGTGCCCTTCTAGTTGGAAATTAGATCTTGGGAGTGTGACACTAAGCTGTTAGACTGAGTTATGTGCAAGGAAAATGATGGCCCTGATAGCAAATGTCCTTGTTACACTGTAATTATTAAGTGTTGGAACTGGAAGTCCTGAGTAGTCTGTACAGCCTGTGTCCTGCTAACATTGTGCATTGCTTTTTCTCAGAGCGCCAGTGGAACATGTGGATTCCTGGTTACGGCTCAGATGAGATCCGGCCGTTCAAGAAGGCGTGCACCACAGAGGCTCACAAACAGGTGAGAAACAGGAGGCTTTGTTTACGTTGGGCGTATTAGAATATTATTGATTTTTTTTCTATTATATTCTACTGAACACGCACAGCGGGCTTAACTGTTTTTTCATTTGGTTTCATTTCAGAGAATGGCGCTGATCCGCAAGACAACCAAAAAGTAGCAAGCCTGTACACCGATACGTTGTACCCACTCTGTGTATTGTCTTCTTTCTTTTTGTTAGTTTTTTTTTTCCTTTTCAGTCAGGATTTTTTTTTTGGACTATTGAGGAAGAAAGAGATGGTTTGGGTGTTTTTATTTTCATTAGACCTTAGATAGTGTTTCATTGTTATGTCTCCCTAACTTTTGAGTGTTTTGCCAGCACCATCACACAATAATGTAATTCTTGTCTCTGATTTGTTTTGTTGCCATTAAGCTAAGCCTGGCAGAGCGCTATTCATTGCATTTTTGTCAATAAACATTTACTGGAATACTTTTTTTGGATGATGACCACTGCTGTATCCGGTTGGCCTTTTGATACTCTAGAGCATTTGGATGTGAATGTTTAAAAATGATGTTTGGTGTGATCTTGCCAATAATAGATAATCATAACCGTTGAGTATGTAAGAGATTATAGCCCCCTGTTTACCCACTCTACTCATACAATGCTGTTAGGTTTTTCTTAATAAATAGAGGGTCTATAGTACCATATTCCTACTGCGAATGGTGGCTACAAACAGTAAATTCTTTGCCTCTGTTGTTAGACATGTATGTGCTGTTGTGTATTGTTACTGACTGTAGGTTTTTATTACATTAACTTTTATTTCAACCATCCATGTACATTTTATTTTTACTTTGGTCTATTTCAGCAAATTGCATCAAAAATAATGATAGAACTGGTGCTCAGATGTTGACTTTCACAATGTCAGATTGAAAAATAAATAAATGACTGATCTGTTATCAAAAAAGGGGAGACATTTTGGAGTATGGCATCTATTGCCTGAGCGTTAAAACATCAATCAAGTGTTCTACATACATAGGAGAGTGTTATATTTGTGTTTAGGGGATAGGCTTTTAGCTTGTAACTAATGTAAAATCACTTCACTTGCTGTATATTTACAGAGAACTAAGGACACAAACACAGTATACAGACACAACACTGTGTCAGTGATCGTCTTTAATCTGGGTGTCTTTTAGTAGCTAAATAAATTGGCTGCAGAAACACAGGAGGCCGTTCATCAGCCAGATGGACAGTAATTGCTATGGAAACCTCTCGCAACATTTCAAAAGAACAATATCCAAAGGCACCCTAGAGTTGTTTGATTTAATTAATTTCAACAACAGCACCTGAAAACAATCGCTCACTTTCAGCATGCTGTGCAATTATTAGTGATGCAACAAAGCCTTTCCCAGACAACTACTCAAGCCCAAACAAAGCATTAATTCACAGAGTCACGGGTCGGGGGGGGGGGAACGTCTTTAATCTCAACCAGGGCACCGAATAACACCGTAACTGCTGCCAATCATCGACAGAACGAGCAGCATAGACTAGATCACAGATTTATGTGCAGGAATGGGTTCTGAGGAAAAGGCAGAAGGTCCTTGTACAGTTGTTCACGTTTTCCCTCCAAAATAAATATCAAAATAAACCAATGCCTATTTGCAACCCCTCACTACAGGTTAAAACCTTAGTGTGGACATGAGCTGAAGATCAATTTTTGTCTCTGCGGAAGATAACAAATACCAAGTATTTCACAAGCAAAAAGAAAAATTTAAAAAAAAAGAATCGTAACCTAACTACAAATTTTCTTGCGACCCCTTTAGATATATTGCAGGACCCCAAGGTTGACAACCACGTTTCCTCTGTACTGTAGGTCCAAAAAAATCAATAGGAGAGAAGATGTAATCGTTGTAGATTGAATACAATGGCCACTCAGTCTCATCTTGCACCAATGGCTTTGGCTCAATATGTCATCATTACGACCCTTGCCCTTTTGAACTGAGATAAGCAATGACCTCATCAGTCCATGTTAGTCTGATCCGCTGTGGGCCTAGCATCTCACACAAGAGAGCATGGACCTCTCCGTCACTTTTTTAAAAGCCCTATAAATAGAAGAAGCTACAGATTTTGCAATTAAACGAGTAAGCGTTTACAGCAGCTTAAGGCACACTTTGAGCTAAATGCTAACATGCTGATGTTTAGCGGGTAATGTATTTACCATGTTCACTATCTTCATTTAGCCTGTTAGTATGCCGACATTTGTCAATTAGCACTACACAAAGTACAGCTATGATAGATGGAAATGTCATTACATTTCATAAACCAAGCTATTGGGCAAATTGAAATGTTGACCTGTTGATTGTGATAGATAAAGTAAAGGGAAAACCCGGAACAAATTTCACTGGTTGCTGGTTGTGCCAGATGAAAAGTCAGGGGATTAACCAAAGTCAGTAGGAAATGATCCTTGGGAGAGACAATGAATGTCTGCAAAATGTCATAGCAATCCATCCAATAGTTTTTAGGTATTTCAGTCCGGTCCAAAGTGATGGTAGTCCAACCAACCAACCAATATTGCCTCGCCGCCATTGTAGGCTAAACAATATCCAGTTACACACCTTTATTTCTAAAGTTAAATCTTAACACATTTCAGTTAGTATTGTACATAAAGTCCCAAAATGTTTTTTCCCACTTCCTGGGGGATCTTATTTTGGTTGTACGGTAACATGTGTGCATTATAGGTGACCACCACCAGTCCACAGTTTAAGCACAACACTTCTTCTTCTTCTTGTCCTTGGAGGCCTGCGCCTGGCTGGCTCTCTGCAACGTCAGAGTATGTGGTATGGAGCACTTCACTCCATCCCAGCCCTCCTGCACCTCTACCTCTCCACTCAGCAGACCCTGGTAGACCCGCCGGGCGAGCAGCTCAAAGGCGTCCTTCACGTTCTGACCCGTCTTGGCGGAGGCCTCCACGTAGGGCACCCCCAGCTCGCCGGCCAGCTTCTCCGCGTCCTCCCGACTCACCATCCTCTCGCCCTCTTCGTCTCGGTCGCTCTTTTGTCCCACCAGGACGAACAGAACCTTGTACGGCTGCACTCGCTCGCACACCTCAGCATGCCACTCCTTAATGTGGTCAAAGGAGGCTTGGCTGGTCATGTCAAACACCAGCAGGCCTCCGACCGAGTTGCGGTAATAAGAACGGGTCACTGACCTGAGGAAAGGAGAGAGACACGGGGTGAAAACATAAAGAAACACGGGAGGAGGTTGGAATTTCAACACATGAGCACCTCACAAAGCCCTCACTGGGTTGTGCAGAGTTCAGACTTTGCTACCAACTTATTTCCTGTTCTAGTGAGAAAATAATCAGCTGATTCTCTGCACTGTTTGAGTTGAGCGCTTTTTAGATAAGCTGATTGACAGAGAGTCTGTTTCTTTGTTAGAAATTGATAGCCACTGTGTTTCTCCTCACTCTTATCTTGATATCGTCAAGAGGCATGTACAGTAGTTTCCCCCATGAGTCAGGCTTGGTAAACGTCTCTCCCAGCAGCCAGTTGGTAAGAACGTACTTCTGCATTACTTCTGCGTGAAACCAAACCTGATCTGGCCGAGTTATTTTGCTGACTCAGGTGGGGATTAGCAGGCTACAGATGCCATGCAGAGAGGAGGTAAACACAAACAGCCACGGTTTGCAATTTGCTGCGGTTCATTCAACTGGAGAACTGATATAATGAATTTAGAGACAGAATGAAATTTTTTTTTCTTCATTAAATATGCTGAGCATGAAGAATAACGCCCGTTCAACTTTTAAGTATTACACTTACTACATCTCTGTACACATTGCACACTGATCTTGTGAGAGTGACAGGGCGGATACACAACCGTAGCTGAAAGCAAACACTGATGGAACAGCTCCGGTGTGAATGAAGAACCAGTGGTAGTGTATTTGCATAGTGTATTTGCATACAGGGGAGTTTTTTCTTGAATTTTCTCAAGGACTGACTTGTAGATCTACGAGGCCTAGTGCATCCTCACCTGAACCGCTCCTGTCCAGCCGTGTCCCAGAACTGCAGCTTGACTCGGACCCCCGGCTCCACCTCCAGGAAGTGAACGTAGAAGTCTACCCCCACCGTCTGGTTGATGGACTCCAGGAACAAGTCTTCAGTGTAACGCTTCAGCATGGAGGACTTGCCCACTGTGGAGTCTCCCAGCATGATGATCCGGAACTGGTACTGCCACAAAGTCAGGTCCATTGTTGCTGCCTGGTAGTGGAAGAGAGGGATGACAGTGAGTGGGGATACAGAGGTGTGTAAAAGTTGTGGGAAAGAAATAAGATATATGCAGCAGGAATTATTAAAGAGGTTGAAAGAAAAGTTAGGAATAGTGAGGAGGAATACATTGAGTAGTCTAGATGGTACAATGGGGGTTGGGGAAAGATTAAAAAAAGAGATGATACCTGTAAGAGACTAGCAATCCCACATCAGCTTCCCACCAGTTGCTTTGACGCTCCAAATGTTGAGAAACAGCAGCCACTCCTTTTAAATCTCACAATCAGTAGAGCAGTCTGTGTTGACAGTCATCACAGACTCCTATGCAAGTTGATGGCTGCGGAAAAAGTCGCAGTCTCATTCCCATGGTGGTTCAGCAAAACATCTTCAAAAGCAGGTATGGAGGAGAAATCCTTCCCTCAGAGTGTAGATCCCAGTACAGCTGTAGTTCTCAGCTGCTACTGTGAGTATGTGCATGAGTGAGTGCTGTGGAGGGGTGTGGACTACTAAAGTTTGCCTGTTGATACTTGACAAAAGGCGGGGCTGCACAAGGACACGGGGAGGGCTGTGGTGGTATGGGAGGGACCGATGTGGGAGGAAAAAGGGGGAATTATAAGGAAGTAGTGGTTGGGATTTTTTACCATATCAAGGCAGACCATGTCGTTTCCTAGTTTCCAGCTCATGTAACTACATGTCATCATTAACAATCTGAGGGTGGGCAGCTGTTTGCCTACACAACTTTATGGTCTTGTCTGAGTGAACACTGCCACCTAAAAAGTGAAGTTGATAACAATGCTGCTTTATTATCACTAGGGGAAACACTATGAGCGGCTCAGAATATGCAATTCCTTTTTCTACAATAGGTTTGTTTAGATTTGATTCAATTTTTTTTAGTAATGACTACATGTGTGCTTACTTTAATCTAGTCATTGTGGCTATTTTAGTATTGAACATATGTGTCATTAACCCATTTGCCACAGCATTTTGATTGGTCAAACGTCTTGAACTTTGGTACGCATATACTTTGGGCAAGAGACTTACAGTGCAACTTTGACATTTTTAGATCACATGAAAAATCACATGATTAATAGTCAGGATTTTTGAAGAATGCGCAAAATGGCTCAAATTGTTTATCAAATTTACCCTGCAGATGTGTGCATATATTACATATATTTGATATTCAACTTGTTATGTTTTTTTTAATTTATTTTTTTATAAATATAATTGAGTCTATTGCAAAAACAGTAGTCCCATGTGCCCAAATACTAGATGTAGTATAATAAGAACAACTCTCTTTTCAGCTAAATGTCTTCATATTTGTGCTGAGGCAATCCCAGAGAACACTTCCAAAGGAAAGTCAAATTTTCAGTTGTGGGCACAAATGGGTTAAAAGGTACAATCTGTGGTCCAAATATAAACATTAGAGAACAAAAAAGAAAAGATATCACTCCCAAATTGATTGAGCTTTTTAAACATGACTATAACCAGGTTTAAAAAGCTCAGTTAACTAAATCTAAGTAATTGTGTTTTGGTTCTTTTAAAAGGTTTGTCAAAACATCAGCTGCAACCTTTTCATATTGTTATGTGCAACAGCCTCTAGGGATTGCTAGACCACTTTAGACGTTTAGTTTTGTATGTAAATTCAGTAAATACACCAGCAGTTTCAAGTGAAGAAATACCAAACAACACTGAAAATAGTGCGATAAGTGAAGACAAATATTTTTCAGTCTCTTTAAAAGGAGCAATATGTAATATATTTACTGTAATAAATAATAAAATGACCATGATATGTCAGATATTAACATTAACATAACATTAAAACATGCTAAGTGGAAATACTGGCTTCTCTGACAACAATGCTACAAGCCTGTATGTTCTCCTTTGAAATTTCCATTCCTGTCCGGTCTGTTTTTGTTTTGGATCTGTGTGATCCCGTCCACTGCCCATTTCGACACCCCGTTGTCACATATCAGTCCTACATACTGTTCCTTTAAGACGTGCGAGTATCAATGCATGTCCTTTTACAGTTTTGATTTAAAATCTCAAGTGTCTCACAGTTGCTGGTAAAAAGCAGAACTTGCTGATTCTCAGGTCCACTAGAATAAAAAAGGCCAGTTTGTAAAGAGGAATAAAAATATATTTATTCAGAATAAACACACATATCGCATCACACATGCATCTGAACTTCATAAATATAAAAATACTGCATTTTTTCCCCCCATACATTTAGATCACAAACAGAGAAATGAAGGCAGAGACATCAATGATTGAACTATCCAGGACTCCAAGTGATAATGTAACATGAAAGCTTGATGCTAGTTGCAAGTTTTGCCTTTCAGTTTTTAAGACATCCGTTTTCATATGCCGAGCTTTCTTTTTCAGTTAATACTGCTGACTCACTGAAGGGTCACTTTCAGCTTGCCGGATTGTCAGAGGACCGTGCATCAGTATAATTCATTTTAGGATCTTCTGGGTCAGATATGGCAGTAAAAGGTAATGGAGTTAAAAACTGTTTGTTGATGTCAGCAGGCAAAAGGTCTCAAACATAAAAGTCATGCAAGCAGAACTGGTGAGTTCAGGTTTAAGGCATAAAAACTTAAGTACCAACGACCCAAAGTGCATAATCCATTACAACTTTCATGAAGAAATTAAAACCCATTGTCCTTGTGATATTGGCTGACGCCTAAACAATTCACCTTATTACGACAAAAAAAGAAAATCATATATATATATATATATACCCCCCAGTCACCTCCTTAGTGATCCAGTTTAATCTCATACTCGTACCGTTTCGCATGTTCACTCAATATAATATTGCAAGATTATTTGAAACCAGAGTGGCATGTAGCTTACTCACTTTTGTGTAGTACCCCTGAATGAGTTATGTAAGCTGGTATTACACCTAAAAAGAGAAACACATCAATACATAAAATAAAATTGTAAGACAGACAATAAAACAGGTTTTCAAAGAAGTAAATTAATCATCGATACGTCTAATTGTCGTGATAAAAAGGCACAATTTTTGCAATACAAGTCGCAAACAACTGTGCAAAGTCATAATGTTTCTTAGGATTGATTTGCGGGACGGCTGCCCCCAACAAGAAACCTGACTGCACAGACCCTGACTCGGTCAATGCTGCAAACTGATCTGCTTTTTCTGAGCTAGTCACAAGTTTCTAATACTCAATACGGGTTGGGCAATATGTTCAAATTTTCGAACCGGCCATTGTCAGCCAAACAACCGACGATTGCCTATGCTGTATATTCGTGCAGGTGTGTTTATCTGTATTTGTGCACATGGCGCTAGGGTGACCAGGTGTCCCACTTCGCACAGCATTTCTATCCCTTGTCAATAATAATATCCAACATTTTCATTGGCTCTAGTTTTCAAAAGTCAAACCACTGCAGGACAAACACGTTTTTTTTTTAATTTTTATTTTTTTATAAATATGTCTATTATCCAATGGCTGTGAAGAAAAAAGGGTAGGCTGTCATCACGAGGCTGTGTCTGCTGTCAGAATATTGCGAGTCACCGCAAAGTCACAAGCTATGCAGATTTAGGCGGAATATGAAGGAAACTACCACAAAGAAAAGGAAGAGCAACTACAACAAAGACTGTGAAACTACTTATAAGCCGGTGGAAGGCGTTTCTCAAGAGCTTTTTTTGTGTGTGAAATTTTGCAATTTCACACAGGGGGGAATGCGACATGAAGCGACACAGTTCATGTGAGTCTCACAAGAAACGTGCGGCTCAAAAGGAGATGTGCCGATCTATGGATGCATTCGGGCAAAGCATAGAGATGTTACAAGATAAGGGGGCAGAATAGAAATGTTTATTATTTAAGCTAGATAGACATTCTATCAAAATGGTAGACTACCTCTCAGCCTTGGTAACTTGTCCCACACAAACATACTCTTTGTAACACATTTGGTTTGTTGGGATCTGGTCACCCTACGCAGCGCGCACCCCACTTACCCCTTTCCGCTGCCATAGTTTCGCCTGGGGGGGATCAGCTGTTCTAGTCGCGGAGCATCCTGTAACAATTCTTTCAACTCGACAGAAATTATATAAAAAAACTCACCAGAACCATCTTGGTTAGTCTTTCCAACAAAAAATAAATATATATATAAAATAAAGCCTTTTTTTCACCGAGTAAGATGTGAAAATTGCAACAGCAAGACGTCCCTTCCCCTTTACACAATCAAGAATAAGAAGAAAAGACTTAATATATCTAGAGTATAAATAGGTACCGTAGCAACATATTGTACCCATATGAATGTAAAAAATGGTTTTGCGGCATCAGTTAAGAGCAGACCGGCCTTGCATTCATCTGCAGGAGTGACTCACAAACACAACAGCTACATGGTGCTTTAGTCTCAGGACAATGATGGGAACTTGAGCTCAGGGATGTCTTCTTCAGGGGAGCTGCTGCCGCTGTACGTGTCTCTGCAACGGAAGATGAATACATAAAGTGAGGTTTATAGCAGTAATGTCTGACAGGGATTGCTTTATTGTGATTGCAGGTTGCAGTGATGATATAGTGTCATTGTAAACTAACTGCAAGAGAGTAGATTATGACACAGAATAAAAAATATGCTTGTAAATTTCCATTGGGGTTGACAGGTCAACTACATTTGAGTAAATTCAATGACGCATAAAAATGCCAACAATATAACAGTATCGTGTAAAGGGCTTAATAAAAACACAGATGTAATGTCTTTACTTGATACACTATGGTAGCAATTGCTGCCTCATATATGTAATGTCCCAATCACAGGTAAGGTATTTTTATTTTAGCCAATCAGCATTAATGTCAGTTAACAGATTATATATGAAAAATGTATTCCATGACTTTAAATGTGATTTCATGCCACTCCATAAGAACCACTTTTAAATTGAATTAGCCAGTGCAGAGAGAAAAAACAAACATGCATACAAAGCATTGAAATGATACTTCAAAGTCTAATTTATTGCAAAATTGTATAAAAAAAAATAAATGTCAGAGAATAGTTAGATCTAAACTATGACCTGCTGGAGCATCATACAGTAATTTTTATCATAAACTTCCACCAAATAACATTAGAATAACACATGGCCGTGTCAGAGCTTACCGTGGAGAGAGGCGACAGTTCTTGGCCAGGAAGCCCTGGAGTTTTCCTGCAGCAGCCAGCAGGAGACCAAAGTATGGAGGAGAAGGTTTGATGGGTCTCGAGGTGAACTCTGGATGGTACTGCACTCCTACGAAGTAACAATGATCTGAAACAATAAAGACCCAGACAGATTAACCTCCTACACAGCATTATGCAACATACAGTATACCACAGTTAGCGTGTGACTTGTATAAAACACATGACTAACATAATGAAAGTCCCCATGAAATGAAAATACATTTTTTGTTATATGCCAAATATTCTAGCTTTCACAATACCCGCCTCAGAAAGATCATGAGGATATTCACTGTTTGTCGATTGAAGTAGCTAACAGAGCAATATGGAGAGAGACAGGAAGAGACGCAAAATCATTGTTTTCATTTCCAAAACAATGTGGCTGAGGTCTAATTCATTCAAGGGAAGCTTCGCTGATTTCCAGCCATCTCTCTGTCACTGCGGCACAGGCAGTACATGCAGATGAACGGCAATAGGACCACCGGATGAACGTGAAATGACCTGCGGATTTTTGCTGGCAGGCGAGCGGGGGGACTCCGGGCACCGTTCATCTGCATGTACTGCCGGCGCTGCAGTACCAGATGGTTGAAAATCTCTAATTTCTCCCTCGTCCTCATCCTGATCTAACAACAGGTGAGAGAGGTGTGTATGGAGCCAACAGTCCTCTGGAGTTTGACGGTGCAAAATTTGATTTAAATCCCTCTTGTAACTGTACACTGCTCAAATATTCCCTTTCACTGTGAGATACGTCACAGTACAGGAGTTAAAGCTGCAGTAGGCAGAATGTTTTTGTGCATCATTAGCCAAAGATTCCATAATAACCTTTCAGCATATTGTCATTCAAGTGCTCTGAGAGATAACTAGACTCCTGCAACTCCTCATGGCTGTTTGCAGGCTTTTAAAAAAATCTAGCCTGTGACGGGAGACTTTGGCCAATCACAGGTCATTTCAGATAGTGTTCCTATTGGCTGTGCTCTGTCTGGGGGGCGGTGCTTGGTATTTCCTCAACTGATCTCTGCATGGCTGCCAGGTCACAAACTTTCTCATTTTACAGCTCAACAGCACACTACAAGATGTTTCTGAAAACATTTGATGTGAGCAATAGGCATTACAGTAACAGAATATTGATACATATTTGATCAGCGCTGCCTAGTTTGACCGTTTGGTCGGAGTTCGCGAGTGATTGACAGCTGCTCAGAGACGGCAGACTCCAGCTTGGCTCTGATTGGTTGTTTTCTTCCTCCGGTCTGTGAAATCTTGCAGATGCCATTAGGAGCACCAGAGGACACCGGAGGACACAGAGGCACATGATTTTTCTCAGATTACCCGTCTCATGCACTACTGTCAGGATATAGTGACCGTTTTATAAAAATTACTTTTTAATCATATTTGCTGTAGCTTGCTTGTTGCTTAGAAACAGTAGAGATGGTAAGAGTACATCCTAAAGGTTAGCCAGGTGAAAGCTTTAGGGTAATATACAGCATGGGGGTGGCTGTGGCTCAGTACAGCGGTCGTCCACTAATCAGAAGGTCGGTGGTTCGATCCCTGGCCCCGGCAGTCTACATGTGAAAGTGTCCCTGGGCAAGATACTGAACCCCAAATTGTTCTCTTGTGAGTATGCAGGTTTATCACTCCTGTGTGGGAGCCACTGCCAGTGTATTTGTCTGTGCGTGAGAATGGGTGAATGCTGGCTTGTGTTGTAAAAGCGCTCTGAGTGGTCGCTAAGACTAGAAAAAACGCTACAAAAATGTAGTCCATTTACTGTGTTGCATTCATTAGCAACAGCAGGTGAATGCCTGTTTACAATAACACTTTCCACTCACCGTCCAATTCAATGACCTCCATTCGCTCTCCTTCCACATCCTGGCCGACAAACTGAAAACCCTTCTCTTCAAAGTGGTGCTTCAGCTCAGGGTTCACCTAAAATGAGCAATGGTTCACGGATTCAGGAAAGGTTTTTTGAGAAATACGGTTATGTGTTCATTTTATAATACTTCCAACACTAGATTTTGGACACAAAGATGAAAACAGGAAAGATTTAAATGGAGCCTCAAGCAGAATAAGACTACTGTAGTTTGTTGTTGCACTCCCAGACAAAAAGCTTTTAAAATGTTGTTTTACCTCAAATCTGTGCCTGTGCCTCTCGTCAACATATTCCACATCTCCGTACAGTTTTCCTAGAACAATGAAATATCAGTCATCAGAAACACGAGCTAGACAGACCACAAATCCAACTATTAATTCAAGATAAAGATACATACTCAGTACACTGGTGCTGGATTTGAAAAGGGTCCGCCTCTTCCCTAACCTCATAGTCCCACCCAGCTGCCCTGGGTTGTGCTCTGGCATCTCAATCACCTGTCGACATCAGATAGGATGTTAATGCCATTCCGGTGAAGACTCTGCTGTTATGATGGGATATGAGCTGGGAAGAAAAAGATAACCTACCACAGGGTGAGTGGATTCTGGATCAAATTCTGTAGAGTTGGCATCTGAAAAAGATGAACAAAGCTGATTTGAGCTCAGATCAACTTCCCATCGGGTCTATTCCTCCTTCATCATTAAATTAGAAACCGTGGGAATAAAATGCTTTGACACCAGCTGACCTGCGCAATCACTCACCTTCCCATCCGAGAACATTGCGGGCGAACTCGCACACTGCCAGCTGCATGCCCAAACATACTCCTGCACAAAACAAGACCAGCGGGATTATTGCATAATGAGAGCTATTGTAAATAAAGAAAAGACCGAACAAGATCCCCACTGTGCAAACCACTTGAGTGACTAACATTACTGCGGTTGCAAGTGATTGTAAATTGCCTGTAAAAAAATATTCAACAAAAAACAAATAGATTCTTTAATGTCAAATTAAATTATTGTCTCTACAAATGGATCTAAATTATGTACAAACATAACACAACAAGTACCTGATTGCACAAGTATTCATGGCCTTCGGGTGTGTATTTTTCACATATGGCAGCAATTTCAACTTTGATTCACAGATAAAGTGGGTCTGCAACAACTTTATACGCCTGAACGCCGCATTTATTTCCTCATTCGTCTTTACACAATAATTGCTCAAACTATGCCAAATTGCACGGAGATAGTTCTAGAACAGCAATTTTCAAGTTTTGCCACACTTTTGCGATTCGTTTGGACTCAAATACATGTTTTTCATTCTGTGTAGCTTTGGCTTTATACTTCAGGTTGATGTTTGATAAATTTCATCCCAAGTCAGAGTTCTCTGGCAGACTGTTGGTAGCTGTTCCTTAAAGATTTTGCTGTATTTTGCTCAACTTATTTTGCCCTTCACAAACCTTCCTGTGCTGACTGCACAGAATCATCCACGCAGAATGACGCTGCCATACAGGTGATGGGCACTGACCTTAACCTGCAATGTCTAAATACTCTGGGGCTGCACCAGTGAGGATTTAAGTGTGTCAAAGTAAGTAATTATAGCAATCAATAAGAGGTTGACCGATAGAAGCGCACGTTCCCCTGACCGCGGTTCCTGGAACACAGCCCGGTGTACCACCTGCATCGCATAAGGGCAGCGAAAGTGAAAGCCAACCTTAGATTCACTCTAGTTTTGGAGTGAACTTTGCCCACTTGGCATTTCGTCTCACTAAAAATTGCGTTTTTCCGGTGCTGTGTCCGCAATTTTCGTAGCTTCCTCTTGGATTTGCGGGGGCTACACATCCAATGGCTCAAGGCTGACGCTCAGAAATGCCCAAACACAGCAAAAGAAAAAAATACAGGCAGAGAGCAGGATCTCTGCAGATACAGACACACAGGTCTGGTAGGTCATACGTGATGATTGAGAGGGATTACTTTTGTATGAGTCTATACATTGTTTTTCAGGGAAATCCTGCAGAGTAGACCTCTCTCAGCCGTGTAAAACAATAAAACATGACAAAGTCCAAGGCAACAAAGAACTCTTTAGAGACACTGTAGCTATTCATTTTGTTGTTTTGTCCACAGTAATAAAAAATATGAAGCTGCAAACCAAACTTAACCTTCATATCTTACGCAACAGACAACACATTCATATAATGAAGAAGAAGGAATCTCTCTTACCCAGGAACGGCTTATTCTGTTTCCTCGCCCAGTTAATAGCGAGCATCTTGCCTTCTGTCCCTCTCACACCAAAACCTCCTGGTACCAACACGCCTCTGTGAGGAGGAAAGAAAGAGTGACTGTCTCAAAGAAAATCTGGACTCATTTTATAAAATGAACTGAGGCTAACATTACACAATTCAAACACCTGTATACGGAGACACATTATTGATAACAGTGTTATGAAGACTGCCGGAGAGGTATCATTTAAGACAAGTTAGAGTACATTTTATAAATGACCTGTCATGATCTATCATTTGACTAGACAGGGACAGCTCTTGAAAGACTACTGCTAGTACAACATTAGGATTTTTAGGATACTATGCAAAGCAATATCTGTAATTTAAGGTGATGATGGAGATGTAACCTGAACTTGTAATAAAAAGGGATATTCATTGCTACACCTCCATTCACACAATACATTTATGTATGTGAACTCACATACATAATTGAGAGGCTAAGTTATCGGAGTCAATTCTTTATTCTTCACACATATACATTGGGGAAAAATGTTCCCGTGGCACTAACTACTTTCTGCTGATCTCTGTATTCAAATCCTCCGTCTCTCCATATTTGAAGGTAGTTTAGGGGCAAAATTCTGGACAGCGATCAATCTAGTAAGCTAATTCAATAACATACTAATGGCTACTAGCCTAGATTGATATCTAGCATGCGTTTGATTTGTTTTTTTGCAAAACTTTGTGAGATAATATGTGGTAAGAAATGATTGCTCGTAATCTGATTAGGCAACACTGGCTTACGTCATAGAATTTTAAAACTAATGCATCCAAAACGACAATGCTCCAAACGCCTGTAAGCTTGAAAACAGCAACAGGAATCACAAATACACTCCCCCCCAGTACACTGCACTGTTGCATGAAGATGTTATAAAACACACAAGGCCTTGACCATTTTATGAAGCTGCATAAACCACTGATGACAGCACTCTACTGCCATCATGTGGCACACATAATAAAACAACTCGATATTGATAGTTTGTCTACTCACTGAGAACTGCAGAGTTTTTGCCAGGCCTCGTGATATTTCACAGGCTCATCTTGCAGAGTGGTAGCCTCCAGGTCTGCAGAGTCTATGTACTGTAATAATAACAAAGGTGATCAGTCATCAACGTCATGGCCGACAGGCTGACTGCTGTTTAAATATAGGCAAATGTATTATGTCAGTATTAAAAGTGTTCGGTGACAAATAGTCAACACAAACTGCAGTGTTGAAAAATCCAGAAATCAATATATAAAACATAAAAATGTGAAATGTTTCCATACCTTGACCTCTAGTTTGTGATTAATGGCGAGGGCTGAGTGCTCTAAGGCCTTGATAACGGAGGTGTAGGAGTCAGCTAACTTAGTGTATTTCCCCACCAGGGCTATGGAGACATGCTCCAAGAGACGAGCAGATCTGAGAAGAGAGGGGAGAGGATTAACTGTACTGCATCATTTAATCAGAACTTTAAAGCTACTCAAAGAACAATTCAATGTTCAGTGATTTAATCTCCACAGTGTGATGTAGTGACTGAGGAACATTTGGTACTTTGGTTTGTGCCTGAGTGATTTAACTGACTGTAAAAGGTAAATGATTTGTGTCCCATTTTCCTTACAAGACACACAGTTAGAAAAGCATAACAGCAAAGACAAACTTCCTCACCTGTCAGCCATCACCTTCCACTTTGAGAGCATCTTCCTGGGCCTCACCTCGACGGGCAGGCTCAGCCGCTGACAGAAGTAGCTCACAACACCCTGGTCCTCCAGCAGCAGGGGCACTCTGTAGACCGAGGAGACGTCATGGACACAGATCACCTGGAAACAATTACAAAACATCTTATTTCAGTTTTGTGTTAACATTTTTGTATCAACATTAACTTAATAAATTAAATATAATTGTATAATTTTTTTTAAAGATTATTTTTTGGGCTTTTTTTTTAATGCATTTTATTGATAATGGGGGAGAGCTTATAATGAAAGGGGGAGAGAGAGGGGATGACCCGAACCCCGGGCCGCTGCGGCAAGGACTCAACTCTGGCACAATAGAATTAATATATAATTGTATAATTAACAATATAATTGTCTATCAAATATTTGAAAATTATATTTGAACATTATACCAATGCATTGCACCATTACATGACTCATAAGTAGGAGTGGGGTAAAAAATTGATTCATGTAGGAATCGAGTCTCATCTTCAAAGATTCTGAATCAATTCACAACTTACAAAAATTGATTTAGGAAAATTATTTTTTTCCTACAAAAGAACCTGCAGTAGATATTGCTACTGATGGACAATAATCCTACACACTAGGGCTGTCGACAAATATTCTAAATTTGAATATATATTCAAATTGAAAACAAAAACAAAACTAATGAAAATGAAAACTGTATTTGATTGTGAGATTTAAAAAAGCGGCACTATCGCGGTTGACTGCCTCGTGAACCGAATGCACCCAACGTCACTTTCATTAATTGAAAATTAAATGTAACCTTAGGTCAAGTTGAACAAAGAATAATTCAACAATAATTGAACAACAGCAGCAAGTGTTGCATTATGTAAACAAACCACGTATCAGCTGTGCGCTCGAGATCAGACTATACACATAACCACTTACAAGATGGATGAGTAGTTTTTGCTATCTTTTTAAACAAGAAACTGGATATATTATATATATATATTATGAAATTTACTGGAATTAGCATACAATATAACCAACAGCAAATAGAAAACTTTCAGGCGATCTCCCTCCAGTCAGCTGTCACCTTATTTATTTTTTTTACAGTGAAATGTGGAGGTAACGTATAGATAACTTCTCATTTCACCTTCACAAATCAGCCGTTCCTCGTCTGCTGCAGCGCTTTCAAAGCGGGCGACAGGAATAAAACACTAACAGCCAGGACATCTAACAAAAGTTCAGCTCCAAACAGCCTCAAACTGCAGTTAGGTCACGGTGTCATGGACATAATGCCTGTGATTTGTTGAAAAATACCAGTTTTACAGTGTTATTTTGTGCACAATATATTTTTGAAATTGGCAAGTTTCTGAGAAATAAAAAGGCAGCTCGCCTAAGCCTACCACCTCTATCTATGTAACAGGCAGCAGTTTTTATTTTTTGTATAACTTGTTATTCTTGAAGTCAGAATGAGAAATACTAAAAACTTGTGCAAGTTCAGCATGAATACATTTTAACTTTTGCCTTTTTAAAAGATTATTTGAAATTTCAGCCCCGCCTAAAAAATCCTGAACACAAAACTGTACAAAAACAGTTTAACGGTCTAACTCCACAATCCAGTACTACAATGTTCACGGCCTTTGCACATGTTTTCAGTAATTATTTTCCAACATTTATAATGTGTTTAGAAACAAAAGTCTGAATTTCCATTACACGGCATTTAGGTTAGCAGCATTCTCTGCACATAGAGCTTCAAGTGAGGTTGTTTGTTCGAGAAAAGAAAAGTCGTACTACTTCACCTGTGAGGGCTCCACATGACAAAACATGGAGATCTTCTCCTTGACAGATGTTTCTAGGGGCGATGAACCGCGGCACATAATCTGAAAAGAATCAATGTTTATTTTTATTATACAACTGGACAAGATTATAGTCTCAAACGTTCCTTGATAAATACCGTAGATTTTATGTCCGATATGTCCGATTTGATTTGGTTGTGTACACCATGAGATGAATTAATAGATTTCTACAAATGCAGGCAAAGTAGAGGCATTGCCTGTTTATATCTGGGGTGCAGGAGGGAGTGCCAAGTTTATAAAAGCAAAATATAATCCGACTCACCAAATCTGGAGACAAGCCCAGCCCTCTGAGCTCTCGGACACTGTTCTGGGTCGGTTTGGTTTTCTGCTCTCCTGTGGTTTTGGGCTGAGGACATGAAAGCAAATTCACCTCAAATTGTAGCTTAAATGTGTGCGTGACAAATAAACCAGTGGCGATTTTCACTGTTCTCTAGCTCCTTTCCTTCAATTAAAAAAAACCCGAATACAGCAAAAATATTAAAACTAGGGCTTTCAATCAATGAAAATATTCAATCCCATGATTGTCCATAGTTAATCGCGATTTATCGCAAATTAATCGAATTTTTTACCTGCTCAAAATGTACCTTAAAGGGATATTTGTCACATATTAAATACCCTCATCAACATAGGTGTGGACAAATATGCTTGCTTTATGCAAATGTATGTATATATTAATTATTGGAAATTAGTTAACAACACAAAACAATGACATATATTGTCCAGAAATCCTCATTTAGACTATGACTTGCCCCAAACTGCATATGATTATCATAAAGTGGGCATGTCTGTAAAGGGGAGACTCGTGGGTACCCATAGAACCCATTTTCATTCACATATCTTGAGGTCAGAGGTCAAGGGACCCCTTTGAAAATGGCCATGACAGTTTTTTTCTCGCCAAAATGTAGCGTAAATTTGGAGCGTTATTTAATATCCTTCGTGACAAGCTAGTATGACATGGTTGGTACGTGGTTTTGTATGATACCACTATCTTCACTCTAGCTAAAAATCGCAAGTTGTATTAAAGTGGCAGTAGGCAGTATATTTTTTGGCATCATTGGGCAAACATCATTTTACAGCGAAACCGTGCACTGCAAGATGATTCTGAAAACATTTGAGGTGAGAAATAGGCATTACAGTAACATAATATTGATTCATATTTTATCAGCGCGGCCTAATTTGACCGTTTGGTCGGAGTTCGCGAGTGATTGACAGCCGTCTCTCATACACAGCAGATGGACAGCAGACCTCAGATAAGCTCTGACTGCTTGTTTTCCCCCGGTCTGTGAAATCTTGCAGATGCCGTTAGGAGCACCGGAGGACACGGAGGCACATGATTTCTTTCAGGTTACCAGTTTCATGTACTACTGTCACGATATAGCGACCGTTTTATAAAAATAACTTTTTTTAAAAATCATATTTGCTCCAATCTCGCATACTTCAGCTTTAATGCTTTAAAGAAATTAGGGGCGTTAAAACAAATTTGCGTTTACGCATTATTATCGCATTAACTTTGACAACCCTAATTAAAAGTAATATTCTACGTGAAATGTGTTCACCAGTGTCCCATACCTGTGGCACCAGGCTGACATGGATGTTGCAGAAGTTCTCCTTCTTCACCTTGAACTGGAACTGTCTGAAGGCCTCGATGAAGGGCATGCTCTCAATGTCCCCCACAGTGCCTCCCAGCTGTTGACACAAAACATCTGCTTAGACCACAGAACTGCATGCACGAACACTTTGGTTGGTTCTCAGCCCCTTATATAACTGCCACGCCCTTAGAAATTACTGAATTGTATAAGCTGTACTGAGCCAATAATACTGTCAGAGCAGGTTTTGATTAATGCCATAAGAAAAGAACTGCCCGAGGCAGGGTAATAATTTAACTCTGTTTATGAAGATTTGGCCCATTTCAGCTGCATATACACTAAAGATGATATAGTTTTGCAGTATATATTGTATATTGTATATATATTTTACAGACTCTCCTCAACAAATCAATTTGAAATCCCTTGATTTTTTCGTTTTTTCAAAATAAAATGTTTCTGCTTCGCTGACAAACCCATTTGTTTAAGTTCAGCAATGTCTCTGCTTACTGAAAGGTGTCAATGATCTATTGCTTCAGGCAACATGCTTGGTTTCATTGCTGATCAAAAACCTCTATTTCTCTTAATCACACTAAAAAAAGGTCACAAATCACATCAATCAATTACAGTTTTTCTCAATCGCTTCAGCTCATTTTTTGAAACAGTCTCAGCATTCTCTAAACTGTAAGTGCAATTGTCACAACTGTTTGATGGGACATCGCAACTCTGTTGCATGTCTGCAAAAGGTAGTAACTCACCCAAAACACTTCATTCATGCTTCAAAACCTAGTTATTATGTCAGTAAATTGGCCAATGTCACCAAAATGAAAAGTTGTTTGTCATCGTGTGAGCCATATTGGTCAATATGTTTAGATCTTTTGTCTCCATGACAGTCAACCCTGGAGATGTGTGTGTATGCAAATCTCTGTTTGTTCTACTTATTTGCTGAAACTGACTGTTTACTGAAGGCTAGAATAGCAGAATGTCAGTTTTGTCTACGTGAAGGCTATTGTGTATCGCACTGAGCTGTTTAGATTCCCATTTCAACAGCATTTAAAAGTTTCGTGGTTAAAGTCAATACTATACACACAGAAAGAGGATATGCATTTACATGTATTATTAAAAGAAAATTCACCTTTGAGCTTTCATGTAAAGACATATACAGTGAACAGAATATTTGCCACAAAATGACATCCACGCCAATAAAATAAATGAATAATAAAAAAAATTTAAAAACATGAAAAAAGCTGCGGTTGTTCAGTAAAAAACAAATTGTACCTCCTCAAAGTACATAACACCATATCATAGATATTTTTGGAATATACATGTATGTCTGACAGAGTTTGATTATTGAATGGATCATTTTGTATGCGACAGCTCAGACAATGAAAGAAAGTTTCACCGAACCAACTCATCCGTTTTGATCAACTAGACATGTGCATATGGTTGTTATGCAAATTGTAGTTACTCTATTGCACACACGTGCAAAAATACGTGCAATTTGCTTGAATGAATGAGAAATTAAAATCTGTCTAAAAACTAATTGTTCAGTGATTTGAGCCTACTTTTTTGAGAAAAAAAAAATCATTCTCATTCAAGAATTGAGCCAAAGCGAATGAGTTTCCTGTGGGAGTTGTTGAAATACACGACACTTTTGAACGTTTTCAGTGTCCTTTTGTATTGAATTCAAAATCCTGTTTGGCCATTTACATAAATTCCCGCTTGATGGGAACAGAAACAAGCCCCTACAACACCAACTTACCTCTATGACACAAACTTCAGGCTCCACACCATCGTCGTCTACTGAGATCTTGGCCTGCCTCATCACCCACTCCTGGATGGCATCTGTGATGTGGGGTACCACTGGAAACAGATTTACAGAGTAAAAGTAATGTAAAACCGATCAACACTTTTCATTGGACATGTGTGTGAAGAAGAATAAAGCTCTTGCCAAATTCTCTGTTCTGCAGACACACCGAAAAACACAAATGCAAACAAGTGTGCTGCTGTGCCGCTAGGTGTACTCGCTCACCCTGTACAGTCTTGCCCAGGTAGTCTCCCCTCCTCTCCTTGTTGATGACCGACTGGTAGATCTTTCCAGTGGTGAGGTTGTTGTCTTTGGTAAGACGGATGTCCAGGAAACGCTCATAGTTCCCCAAGTCCAGATCCACCTCCCCGCCGTCGTCGAGAACAAAAACTTCACCTGCACAACACAGACATTATATCCATTTATCATCGGGTTAGTGAAACGGCAAGATCCAAGACTGGTATAAATTCAGTGCTTTGCTCACTGACATAACAACTATCACCACTCAGCTGCATTACTTTAACACACATAACAGCAGATGATGCGGTAAAGGGACTGTATCTAAGTTTTTACACGTTTAAACGTGTTCTAATAATTTTTTATTGCCAATGTGTGAACCGGTTGTAACCTAACCTTTTCTATTAGACCTTCCGCAACTTTCTAAGTTTCCTCTATCAGCCTGTGATGCATTTAATGTGAAGAATGCGGGACGGTTTTTCCGGGAAAGTCCAACGGACGTGATGTCATTCGCGCTCCTGAGTGCCTTTATTTTCAGCTCCGTGTGCAAACATAGCTAATGTTTGGTTAGAAATGGACAAAAGAACAAAATCATCTAGTGAAACCCGTCTTGCAAAACAGGAATCTGACCGATGTTAAGGGCAAAACTAGGATCAACATAGGCCGGGCCTTCGATACATGGAGGGACTTTTGTTTGGTTTTGCGTTGCCCAAGCTGGTAAAATTCGTATTGGACAGGTACGCTAACATTACTGCCAAGCATGTGAAATATATAGTGATATTGTGGTTTTAGCTGGCTAATGTTGCTAACGTTAATCATCATGATGCCTGTCAATCACATTCAGGCTACATCCACACCAATACCTTTTCGTTCCGCAGCGCATAACTTTTGCTACGCTTATGCCTAGCGTCCACACTACTCCCGACGTTTTCAAGCCCCTAAAACGGAGAGTTTGAAAACGCTGCTGACCCCGTTTTAGTTTTAAAACTCCAGGGTTGTGTTTAAAGGAGACCTTTAAACATGATGACGCAGACACCAACTTAATTGGGTCTCATCAGTCACGACGTGTCCTCCCCTGATTCGTCGCGCCCCATCACGTGAACCTTTTCCGGAAGAAAACAAACGACATCAGCCTCGACCACCAGTGGTTAATTTCAACATGGATAATAAGTTACAAGCGTTGCTGACATTGTTGTCTCTGCTAGCAGCTGTTGTGCAGTTAAGTTCTGCATTTTATAATGCTGCTACTGCCTACGTGCACAGGAGACAAGGTATTATTTGACCGCTTTACATCAATTCCCGTGTCCAGCGCTGCTTCCTGTTTACACCGGCACGCGCATGCTGAGTATACATGAATGGTCATTTAATATGCGTTTTCAGGCGTGGTACAGTAGTATGGAAGGAGATCAATTCTGAAACGGCCCTAAAACGCTCGTCTGGACGGAGATCATTTTTGTTTTAAAGCGCCGTTTTAAAACGAAAACATCAGTGTGGATGTATCCTCAGTGTCATGTGTGTCGCTTCACTGTTTTTGACCGATGCTCGCTCGCGTCTACATAGTGCAAGCACAAGCGCGAGCAACAGGACGCTGTCTTAACGGCCACAGGTGTCACTGTTAACAGCCAATTTCTGATTCTTGCATACAGCCCCTTTAAACAAATATAAAGCAACCATGACGAAAGCACTCAATTAACTCACCGTGTTCATATGGTGAAAAGGTACCAGCGTCGATATTGATATACGGGTCGATTTTGATGGCTGTGACGTGAAGGCCGCAGGACTTGAGGATTGTTCCCACGCTGCTGGCGATGATGCCCTTGCCAATACCAGATATGACCCCACCGGTAACCAGGATGTACTTCATAGTGGCATGTAAAGTCTGAAAAGAAAATAATACAAAAATTTACCTACACTTCCAAGGCATTGAGAACATGCCAACTCAACCTGTTCGACCACATGTGAGACGAATGATACGATAAAGACAACATGAGTGGATGTGCTCTATTTTACCCAAGTGGACTACTAATATTAAAAAGTCTCAATTGGTTTAATATACACGTGTATTGACAATACAATTACATTTATGTAGAAGAATGTTACATAAAGTTTCTCACTGGATCAAACTTGAAACTTGTGGTACTCCTTGTATTCCTGTGTTTTTTCAAGCTTGCAATCAATGTAACATTACATAAACCTGCATTAGAAGACATTAATAACAGTCGATATGGAGGTTCTGACACTAGTTTTGAAACTTGGAAGTGTGGACTACCCATATGTTTACATCTGGATAGTAGATTGTGGTCCTCACAACCCTGACACATGGTGACATTGACAGAGTACATCTGACAATGTCAAAAGGAGGTGGTTTAAAGCAGATCATATCTTACAGTTTGCTGCAGAATTTAACATTGTGTTGAACCACATGACCTGAAATCAAATGGGCGGGAAATACCAGTGAGTCATTATATGATGCCACATTTTTAATTGACAGTAGGCTACAGGTAGAAAGCTGTTCGACTAGAGCTGGGGAAGTTTGACCTAGATGTTTAAACTGTTTTGCCACAAGCAGTGTTTGCTATGGTAATGTATGCTAATGGTATTATGATGTATTACTGATGCATATAATTATGTTTATGGTGTCCTTAAAAATGTATATAGGAACAAGTTCTAAAATAAAGTATCTAACTAACTAGTGATTATTTGCATTATCACTAGGACGGTCAATCGATTAAAATATTTAATATATATTATAATAATAAAATATATTTAATTGTAAATTAATCACACAATTTTTTAACTGTTCTAAATTCACCTTAAAGGGGAGATTTGTCAAGTATTTAATACTCTTATCAACATGGGAGTGGACAAATATGCTGCTTTATGCAAATGTATGTATATATAGATTATTGGAAATCAATTAACAACACAAAACAATGACAGATATGTTGACTTTACGTTGTGTTTTATTGGTTTCTTCCATTTACATGATGCATGTTCTTTTTAAATATCTATATATTGTAATTTGCTTAATGAATTGTGTATATATATATATATATATATATATATATATTTTATTTTTTTCGTTTTTTATATTTTTTATTTATTTATTATCGATTCAAATATTTAATATATATATTATAATAATAAAATATATTTAATCGTAAATATCTATATATTGTAATTTGCTTAATGAATTGTATATATGTTTTTTTTTATTCTTTTTTTTATTTTTGATTAAAATATGTAATATATATTATAATAATAAAATATATTTAATCGTAAATATCTATATATTGTAATTTGCTTAATGAATTGTATATATATGTTTTTATTTTGTTCTTTTTTATTTATTTATTATCCATTAAAATATTTAATATATATTATAATAATAAAAATATATTTAATTGTAAATTAATCACACATTTTTTTATCTGTTCTAAATTCACCTTAAAAGGGAGATTTGTCAAGTATTTAATCCTCTTATCAACATGTGAGTGGACAAATATGCTGCTTTATGCAAATGTATGTATATATAGATTATTGGAAATCAATTAACACAAAACAATGACAGATATGTTGACTTTACGTTGTGTTTTATTGGTTTCTTCCATTTACATGATGCATGTTCTTTTTAAATATCTATATATTGTAATTTGCTTAATGAATTGTGTATATATATATATATATATATATATTTAATTTTTTTCGTTTTTTATATTTTTTATTTATTTATTATCGATTCAAATATTTAATATATATATTATAATAATAAAATATATTTAATCGTAAATATCTATATATTGTAATTTGCTTAATGAATTGTATATATGTTTTTTTTTATTTTATTCTTTTTTTTATTTTTTATTATTGATTAAAATATGTAATATATATTATAATAATAAAATATATTTAATCGTAAATATCTATATATTGTAATTTGCTTAATGAATTGTATATATATGTTTTTATTTTGTTCTTTTTTATTTATTTATTATCCATTAAAATATTTAATATATATTATAATAATAAAAATATATTTAATTGTAAATTAATCACACATTTTTTTATCTGTTCTAAATTCACCTTAAAAGGGAGATTTGTCAAGTATTTAATCCTCTTATCAACATGTGAGTGGACAAATATGCTGCTTTATGCAAATGTATGTATATATAGATTATTGGAAATCAATGAACAACACAAAACAATGACAGATATGGCTGAATGTTGACTTTGAGTTGAGTTTTAAGCCACATGTTTATCGACACTGAGGTACAGTTTAGACTTGCAACACCTAACATGCTACAATTAAGACTCTAACATAGCATGAATGCCTTCAAAACCACACAGCCTTACCTAGCGTTAAAGAGAAAGACGTGTAGTCACGGTAACTGTGGTGAATTTCACTTCTTGTTTACGAAGCACCAGTCTCCAAGTTCCCAACAATAATGTCCCCTCTGCGGTAGAAGCACGTGTAGGAGACAGACTGATCCAACTATTGTCCTCTAAAGTCTCTGGGACAGTTTGTTTTCTTCCCTTACCGTCAGTAGTGATGTGTCGGTCACAAACGAGCCGGTTCTTTGAGCCGGCTCTTTTAAGTGAACGATAAGAGCCGGTTCCCGTCCGAGAGACGTTTTTTCTTTCTTTCTTTAATTAATTCAAGTAGTGATGTTACGTGCTGTGCCGAGGCTTCGGAGCGTGTGTCGAGTAATCCAGGAAGTTTTTTCCGCAATGCGCGTATCGAGGCTTGTATCGTTTTAGACCAATTACGTCATTGATGACATCCGAAGCCTGGCTGCCCGGCCATACCGCTGACTGGTTCAGGAAGTAATTCAGATCTTCGCTGGTTAAACCAATAACAAAGAATACTAATATAACCCCTCCTGCCATTATTATATTATATTACACTACACTACAATACAATTATTTACCAAAGGATTGGTTTACACACATAAGATACATTACTCTTAAAACAATTACAGTTTATTATACATGTATGTTATATACAATATACTTACTAGAAAATAGACATTATATTATATATTATATAGATATAAATGGATTACATGGTAATAGATATTTTTTTCATTGTTTATAGTCATTCCCAACAGCTTTTACTGACGCAAAATACATCTGCCTGTTTTACACTCTTTGACCACCAGGTGGTTTCATGTGCACATGAAGCCCCTTTAACGAACCAATTTCCTGGAAAGCTTCAACGCTTCATGAAGCTTCAGCTCGCCATCACTAGGATGATCTTCTCCGCGCCACGGGCACTCCATGCACTGACTGTGACTGAATGTTGTGTTAATGACGTCCGTGCGACCAATCAGGTGATGACAGGTAAGGATTATACCATCAAGCAGGGAGGGGCGGGGGTGCGCGGCGCGCTGACGGTCAACAGGTACAGAGCAGGAGGGAGAGGAGGAGAGAAAGACAGAGGAGAGCGGTGCGCAAATAGCAGACAAGATGAGTGAAAGTCGGAAACAAAGCAGCATGTAAAATTATGATATTCTGGAAATTATAAGGTTTAGTATAATTATATTGAATAATTTAAGTGATATATGTGCACACATACTAATTATAGGTCAAAACGGCGCTAAATTTGGCTGAATTATAAAAGGCAGGAGTGGTAAAACGAAGAGCCGTTTGGGAGTCGAAAGAGCCGGCTGTCTTGGTGAGCTGAGCCAAATGATCTGGCTCACTGAAAAGAGCCGAAATTCCCTTCCCTTACAGTCAGTGTTGAGGGAAAAATGTATTCCCTCTTCTCAGCCTCTCAGGCAGAATTTAGCCACCGCCCTCCACAGGATTCACCAATCAGATGGACGTATTCAGTGTCAGGTTCCCGTGTTGAGAGAGTTGGGGGAAACTCTCGCGAGATGGATATGTCAGTGCATGTCACACAGCCTAAGAGACAACAACAACAACAACACATAATAGATGTAACTCACACTGTGCCTTTTATTTACTCCTCTACTTCATGTTTTTTTTTTTTTTACATTTATCCTTTGATATTGCAATATAATTTTTATTTGTTTGTTTGTTTTATTGACACAACAGACATTAATTACTTCTTTATGTTAACTTCCATTTACATGCATGTTCTTTTTAAATATCTATATATTGCAATTTGCTTAATGAATTGAATATATGTATAAATATATATATTTTTATTTTTAATTTTTTTTAATTTTTAATTTTTTTTTATTATTGAATTGACGCTTTTGCAATATTGTTTGCATTATTGTTGTTTTTTACATTTATCCTTTGACATTGCAATATATTCAAGATTCAAGATTCAAGATTCAAGAATTCACTTTATTGTCATTTCACTGAGTATTTGCATACACAGAAGGAAACAAAATATTGTTTCCCCCAGCTCCCGTCAGTGCATTAAAAAGGATATAATAAATAGGTATTAAAATTAACATACCTAAAAATAACATTTACAATTACTTACACTTACACTTACCAAAAACTGACAATAACTGCACTATACTGTATAATGACTGTCCAATATCATTATCATTATTATTTCTAAGGTGTAATTCATACTGTGCATTATTTTCAGGTGGAATTTCATTTAATTCTCACTGTGCAATATAATTTTCCACTTGTGCAATTTTGTTAATAGTCTGTTTATTGTTGATATAGTATATACTGCTCCTATTTTTATACTTCCTTCTATTTAAATGGTTCATATTTTGTTACACTTTATTTAACTCTTTTTTTTTTTTTTACTGTGTCAGCTGATGCTTCTTGTTTTTTGCACTATCCCCTTTGCTGTTGTACACTGCAAATGTCCCCACTGTGGGACTAATAAAGGAATATCTTATCTTATCTTATCTTATCTTAATTTATTAACCATATACTAACACTACCTAACGTTATACTTCAGATCTGATAGTGTACATACCCACCCAGACAGATCCCTACTACCTTTAACCTGTTTATATTTTTATGATCTACTGATTTTGGCATTGCATATATTATATTTTAGATTTGTACCTTATTTGCACCTTATTGCTAATGTGATCTTAGTCTTTTATATTTGCACTCTTCTCACTTTGCATTGCATCTGCTGCACAGCAATTTCCCTCGGGATGAATAAAGTTTTATCCTATCTTATCTTAAACATTGATCAGCCTTATTGAAACATAATGATTTCATAAAGTTGTCCTGTTCTTGTAGGGCAAGCTGACACATATATACATATACTGTATATTACATGATGAAAAGTATCGAGATATGTTGAATGTATCAGTAAAAAAACAATAGATATATTATTTATTTATCAAATTATATAAATTAATAAAATTCTGTAAATCATAAATGTATATATATACACACATATATATGTATGTACTGTATATATACATACATATATATAAACATATATGTAATTTTATTAATTTATATAATGTAATACATAAATAAATAATACATCTTTGTATTTATATATATAATCTAAAAAATAAATAATATAATAATATAATTTAAACAATTTTTTTTCTAATACATTCAACATATCATGTGATCATTTATCATGTGATTGTGTCCCCTGCTATTCTTTTATTTTTTCTTTCAAACATCAGTTTCACCACTAGATGGCATGTAAGTTCTATGTTGCATTATTAATCATATTTCTAGGCTAAATTGAGCATTTAACATGGTAATTCACACATATTTAACCCAGTGACTTTATAGGGGGAAATAAGGCATCAGATACAGCAACAAAGAGATCAACACTGTAATCATAGATGCCCTTATAGTTTCTGGTTTGGTTCAAGTGAGGCACTACAAAATAATGATCCCTAAAATCCCCATTGATACAGCAACACTGCCAGTGAGATATTAAAGTTTCCCTTCATGTGTTCACTGTCGCGCTGCTCCAGTTCTGCTGTGGGTAATGAGAGTGGTGATTCTAATTCATTTCTGTCCATGATCTTGATCTAATTAAAGACCTCATCCCTGCCACCTCATTTTCATAAGCTGTTCCCTTCAATTACATCTGACAAGTGAGCACAGACACACATTAACCTCCTGCATGAAGAGGTACTGTGCTTCCCTCATCTCTCTGCAATCTTAAAATAACAGACAGGGCAATTCAAAGGTAGTTCCACCCCCTTGAGTACACCTTTTTGGAAAACACATCTGTGGATGGCAGCGCAGAGTATTACCCACCTATAATATGTTTTCATTTTCTGATACGGAGGACAAGATAGTGCCATGTTTTGCAATGTGTTTTGATCTTATGTCTGACTATGGGCAAAGTCAGCTGTGACAGCTCATCCTTGTTCGTTAATGATTGTCTATATAATGTTGTTGTTTTTTTCTACCTTCCACACAGAGCAAGGGAAGCCAATGAGTCTGGAGAGATCTGAATATTGAATGCAACTTTATTCAAACTTGATTGAAATCATATTGGAGCTCATACAAGATTGATAGTCTTTGCTACTATTAAAATGGACATAGCATCATTTAGTGTGTCAGTGACTGCAAAGTGAAAATACAAATTGATGTGTTTTTGGACTCTTGTTTCAGTTTGGTTGGAATTTTGAAGGAATAGTTTGACATTTTGTGAATTTCGCTTATTTCCTTTCTTTCTAAGGGGTAACTGAAAGCACTGATACCATGGAGCTAGAATAGTGTGGTATCGAATTTTCTCATCTAACCCTAAAGGCGAGAAAGTGAAAAAGCGTATCTCCTTAAATGTGGATCTATTCCTTTAACATTTCTCAAAGTTTAACAACTTAAAAATGATCTGTTTTCCCTTAAAATGCAAAAAAAGCTTATTTTTGGTTTTCATAGCTGTGCTGCAGATTATCATTATGTGCTTTCATTAGCTTAGAATGAGCCCTTCATATCTACATAGGGAGCGGTTCCTCTTCACGGATTCTGCCATGGTGCTCTGTCACGTTACAGACAAACCAAACTGTGGCTATAGAGAGAACCTTTTACGTTTTTACACTACCTGAAGGCCACCGTAGTTCTCTGACAGGCTTGTTAAACTGCGGCAACGTGAGGATGGCCTCTGAGTGAGGAGAACGTTGTCACCACGGTTTTGCACTCGACAGCTAAACTTACCGCAGTCTTGGACAGGGAGGATTGAGCGGAGGCATACTCAGCTGGTTGCAATCTGCAACCACACCATTAGATGTCACCAAATCCTACACACTGTATCTTTAACTAATTACTATGTTTTAGGAGGCTAACTGAACCCCTGTACCACTCACTTCACCATCTATTGCATATAATGCGGTGGTTTAAGAATAAACTAAACTGGTTCATAACAAAATTGTAAAAGCAAAGATATCAAAAATGACAAAATGTCCACAGGCTAAAAGGAGGATAGAAACACTCTAAAATAAATATATCAGTTTGTGTCGGCAGCGTTTTCATCACCTCCACCCTGTGAAGTTAGATAGCACTAGGGTCAGATGTCATGGGCTGCTTTCCTCTCCCAGACCTCCAGCAGGCTGGAGAGGTCCGACTCCCTGCTCAAACAGACACACAAAGAAACAGTAGCCCACATCCCCCGCATCCCATACACATTATTTATGAATGGGAGTGGTGCCTTTCCCTGTCCTTTTGTAGTTTTGGAATGTGCAAGATAGATCGATTTAAGACGGGAACACAGATGGCTCTTAAGGCACAATGCAGTACACAACCACTCAGAGGAAAAGTGAGCTCTTGGGCAATTAGTGTCATTATGGCTGCTCATGTGCTTGGTGGGCTGGATAAACAGTGGCTGTGGCGGCAAATGGTTAGGCATGTGGGTAGCATGGATAATGATGATCAGTGCAGTACTGCAGCAGAGCTATAACACACAGACTTAACCATCTTAACCAGGTGATGGACAGAATACAAAAGGTTTCTCTTGATCAGACAAATCAGAAGAAGCAGGCAGTATATCAGGTGTTATAGGGCTGTGAATAACTATTGATGTCAATTGAAATAATTAATCGACAATTTATTTAATTAATCACATAATGGTTTAGTCTATAAGATGATCCTCACATTTCAGAAACTACAGCCAGCAAATTTGATTGATTTGCTTTATGATGTATTACATGACTTTAATGATTAATCAGCTGTCAAAATGATTGTTTATTCATTTTCTGTTGATCAACTAATTAAATTATTAACTTATCAATTCAGCACCAGTGGTAAAGGACCAGTGTGTAGGATTTAGTGGCATCTAGTGGTGTGGTTGCAGATTGCCGGCAACTGAATACCCCTCTGCTCACTCCTCCAAACATGTCTGAGAACTACAGCGGCCTTCAGGTAACGTAAAAAACGCGAAAGGCCCTCGCTAGAACCAGTGTTCGGTTTGTCCGTTCTGTAGAAACATGGCGGATTCCATGAAGAGCCCACTCCCTAGATATGAAGGGCTCATTCTAAGCTAATGAAAACACAACGGTTCTTAGTTTCAGGTGATTACACACTAATTAGGGCTGTCCTGAATACCATTTTTTGGAAGCTTCGGTGAAAAATATTGGAAGGTATTTGAAGCTTTGCGGAGCAGCAGGCTGACATGTTCTTCTGTCTGTCTTCATCTTCCCCTTTTCAGTGCCCAGGACAGCGCCAATTTGGCAATTACTGTACATACACGCACCTCTACACACAACAAACAGCGATAACCTGAGAATAACTAATAATAACTCACGTTGAATGTGAATAATGAATAATGTTGTGGGATTATTCTTTGTTTCATGGGTTATTTTGGGATCTATACATTATTTTTTACATACTTATATAACAACAACAACAACAACAACAACAACAACAACAACAACCACAACCACAACCACAACCACAACAACAACATTTAAATACTGATTTGGAGGCCGATTACCATGGCAACTGGCAAAGCTTTGAAGCATTCGGGTCAGCCCTAACGCTAATAAAAACATAGTTATGGAAATTATATTTAATTTCTGCTAATAGATCCCCCAAAATGTTACACAATGGACCTTTAAAAGATTAATTTGAGGCACCCGTCAATAAAGGGATCTACATGTATTTATCATTATGCAATGCTTAAGTTATATTTAGTGCACTTCTACCAATATGAGATCAGAGATATTACTGAAAGTTTACAAGTTCTTAGGTGACACCCACACACACACACACACACACACACACACATCTGAATTCCTGTCAGCTGTGACACACATGTGACAACAAGATCAGGTGCGGTTGTAAACAGGAGTGAGACAATGGCCTTACTGAGAAATCCAGCTCATATAGACCTCTAGGGGAAACCCACACTGAGTTTGTTGTCATTGTCTTAAACCTAGTTAATACTCTGTTTACGCTACACTTGTGTGTTTTTGTGTGTGTGTGCACACACGCCTGTGTGGGAGTGTGACATCTACCACGCTCTATCTCATTGCCTAAGCCACAAGTTATTGAGAAAACAAATGTCAGTTGAAGGGCGTTGTCTGTTTGGTGTCGGCACTGAGAGAGTTACTCTTTCCTCCCGCTACTTGGAGCAAATCTAATTTGATTATGAGCACCAGTGAAGAAAGGCATTGACGGAGAGAGTTTATTGGATAACATGGGACTAAAGGATGACAATAGAGAGATGAGAGGGAGAGAAATGGAGAGAGAAATACAAATTGAGTGATTTTGTGTGAGAGAGAGGGAGAGAGACACTCAGATGGAGTGAAAGAGAGACTCTTCCCATCGGGGACGCGGCTCTGGATCGGTGCCCGGTATGCCACTGCACTGTCATCTGTGAGCCGCCTTTGTACACGTATGGAGGCCAGCATATCCCATGATCCTCGGCTATTATCCCGACCCAACTCCTAGCATGTGGCCTCCTGCTCTCTCCTGTGACCTCCCCTCCTCCTGCACCTTTCCCTATCCCATCCTTCCTCTCTCCTCCACCCCATACTCCTCCTCCTCACCCTCATTTCACTCGTCCTCTCCCTATCTCTCTTTTCTTTCTCCTAGCCAAAGCACAGCGAGAGGCTGGGCCTCAGCCACCTCCATGAAAACAGATGACAGTGTTTTGTTTTTTTTCTCCTCCCCACTGCCGCAGACCCCCCTCCAGGAGAGGTCTGTCTGCCTGGGAGGAGAGGGGGAAATGAGAAGGATTGATTAATTTAAAACGCATGCTCTCCTCTTTTTTCTTCACCGAGCCCCCCCTTCAGGAGGACATGCCTGCTCAATGAGAGACTGAGAGGAAGATCATGGGAGCTCATTCATCAAGCCGTGTATTCCATTATAAATAATGTGAGTAATGTGCAAACAAGCCCCCAGCATTAGGGTTGTGGCCTTTGACCGGGACTGCTATTATATGTTCTGTGAAGAGTTTTTTGATGGTGGAACAGTGACGAGATCGATACGTCAAAGCCAGACCAAACACAGAGGGATGCTTTTGTTGTTCTTCCAAGAAAAAAACAGCTCTGTTTTAATGAAAAGGTTTTCACATAAAAAAGACAGCCACAGAAATGTGCCTCATTTTATGTAAAAGAGGATGATTCAATTCAGTAGCATAACTGTTTTTTGTTTTTTTTAAATCAAAACACACTGAGAGATTATCTCCCTTTCTCGTCTTTAGCTTCATATTCAATGTTGCTCTCCAAAATAACTGAAGTGGCATTCACAACAGCCTGGACATCGAGTTTGATAACAGATCATACCAAAGATAAAGAAGAGATACACCCTGATGCCTTGTGACCACGTGCATTTGCACTTCTAGACCACATGTCATTCTCAAGTCAGATGCTAGACCGGGGTGAACAAGCAGCCCTTTTATCACTAACTCAGTTATTCAATCATTTCAACCTCTTCATGCATCGAAGACTGTTCAGCTTGCTACCACCACTTAGCCGTGGCAGCATTCTTTACCGGCTTTACAGGAGGAGAGGTGGGACTGCCTTCAGTTGCCATCAAGTTCAAAATAGTTCACAGCCATAAAGTTTGGTGCCATTTAAGGTTACTTCCTTCCTCATATTGCCCCAAGACAGGCATATGTCCTGGTATCATTCAAAGATGTTTTCACTGCTGCACATCTTTTTTTTTGTTTTTAGAGGAAAACATTTTCTCACTGATCACATTTTAGACTTTTCTGGGAACATTTTTTTCATACTGAGAAACCTTTTCATTGAAGGGACACTTTTTTATTTAAACTGGCATTCATTGGCTTGTATTTTTTTTTTTTGCCTACTTGGGGGGAGCTGTTAACACAACACTGACATATTATCTCCTTGTAAAGTTGTTATGGTGAAAGGCAAACTGTTTGCCAATTTCCATATCCAACAGACAATAAGCTACATTAGCATTTATTTGAAGTTCTGTTTCTAAGCAACCTGAAGAGTCAAATATTCTTTTACCACCAAAATTAGAGCGTATTTGCAGGTTTTGAAACATGGGAAAACCTGCTAAAAATAGGTGATAGGCTCCTTTCCCATTGCCAGCTGGACGAGTATGCCTTTCTTTTTTTTCTCCTGGTGTTCAATGTCACGAACACGCCGGAAAACTTGGGTAGCAGACTGTGAAAATGTTACGGTGGTTACTTCTGTTTTATATCTGTTACTTATTCAGTCTCTTTTTCAAACTCTCAAACCAGAGTTGGTGATTGTTGGAACAGTGGAAAGACTACTAAAGACAGGTTTGATTTATTTTGTTTTGGTCGTTTAAATAAAGTGTGCTTTACAATGATCAGTGAGGTAAAATGACTGTTTTTGTCAATGGAGTCTGGTGGCTTTGAGGAGCACATAAAACGGATGTTTCTTTTTTCATCTAACTCAGTGGATTAAGGGTTTATTTGGACCAAACCAGAGTTGGTGATTGTTGGAACAGTGGAAATACTAACCAAGATGGTTTTGATGTGATTTACTTTGTTTTTGTTGAGTTTGAATGAAGTGTGTTTCGATCAGCAAGGTTAAATTACTATTGTCCGACTGGAGTCTGGTGGCTTTGAGGAGAGCATATAAATGATAAATTATAGTTATTGTCCAAATCCCTGTTAATTTTATTTGATATACAGTGTATTCACTTCAATTTTACGTTGGAAAAGGGCTGAAAATTTATGTGTCCACCCGGGTGTCATGTTTCCATCACTGCTGATCGGAACTGGAGCCGATAAATACCAGTGACTACTGTAGAGTCATTTGTCCCGGGAATGAATGCCAACTGTAATCTTCCACATTTAAGACAAAAGTCAGATGGTAGTGTGTGTTAGTGTTTATTTGTCCAGTGGGAAAGCAGCTTAATATTCACTCTCCTTTTAACTTTTGTCTCCACCAACTCCTGAGGGAAATAGTCTTTAGAGTCTTTAGCTGCAAATACTCCTCCATGATCACTAGCTAATTTTGCTTGCTGTTTGATGCTGGGCAGGTAGCGTACAGTGGATTTATGTGAGCTTGTTTCATAGAAAACATCCTGTTGCTTCTGGAAACGAGGTAGATGAGAGCAGGACTGAAACCAAAATAGTAAAGGTGACGGCCAGAAAACCAAAACAATGAGCTGAAAGACACTAACAGCTCTATAGAGCTACAAGCATCTTTCACATTACATCATCTTTTGACTCACTGTTCTAATAAAAATATTGATAAGTGAAACTTTAAGCTTTAATTTCCAAATTCCCAAATTGGTGAAACAAATGTCTGTATACTTCCATATTAGCACTCTCCCATGCTTTCATGTATTCCATAACCATACAATGTTCCCAGTTACACACGCATGGCTGTCTCCATTCCTGTCCCATACCTCATGTGCACTTGCCAGTGTCTTATGCCCACAAGCGAGCTACAGTACTATACAATGAACTGTTCTATTTTGGTCGCCTTATCAATAGAGGATCTGTCTCTGTCAGTATCCCAGCCACTTGCTTCGTCTGTGAGAAGTCTTCATGAAGGATTGCAAGGACAATGAATAACTTGATTAGAGGACATATCACACTGGATCACATGTATGGAAGAATGCAGGAACATGACCCAGCCGGAACCAACGTGATTTGGCCCCTTGTGGATTGTGTACTGTTTGCTAACAAGCCGGGATGTAACGCTGACTTTCTACAGAGACCAAAGGTTCATCAAGGACCGCCATGGGACTGCGCTTCAAAGACTTTTATGGGTCATGCCAGGCGAAAAGACTGAATGTGTTAGTTGTTGTCCGTATGAGGCATAACAAAAAGCTACTGACAGACATTTCCTGTCCCTCTGTTGTTTCTCTGTGGCAGATCTCCCTCTATGCCTTGGCGCTACATATGTATACATACTGTAGGTCAGGCTGTTCTCATACACAGTTGAACCAGAAAGTATAAAAAGTGACAAACGCCACATAGGGAGGAGGTCAGGGTGGACGGGTGGGTCAAAAAACTCCGGACTTTCGCCCAGGAGACCAGAAGTCAACGTTGATTTATTTGTCACGTAACTTCCGTAATGAAGTTAAACCATTTCCGGTGTTATTTTAACCCAAACCAAAGAGGATGGAACCAAACTAAGTCATTTTTTTTAATGGTACTTAGGTTTAGAAAAAGTCATGGTTTGAGTTAAAACAACACCAGAAGTGGCGTAACTTAACGTAGTTTAGTTGCCTAAACCTAACCAAGTTGTTTCTTGTGAAGATGGAAGTTTATTTTGAAAAGACTGGAGCAGAAATTGACACGTACGTCAAGTGTTGATGGACATTCATAGGAAAATGCACGAAAGAGGAGGAATAACATTTTGTAAGATATCATACGAATTGTTGTATGAGGATGCGCAGCTCAGTCGCACAGCAGTTCGTGAAATAGTCACAAAATTGAATGTATTGATTTGGGTACACAGACAAAAATTTCCCATTTTTTTGTGATAGTATGAAATCAATTTGTATGTAATCCATGTAATTGTTAACCACCGTTTGTGTCCCGTGTGAAACCACAAGTCAAAGTTGATTTATATGTCACGTAGCTTCTGTATTTAAGTTAAAGCATTTCTGTAGTTATTTTAACCCAAACCACAATCTTTTTCTAAGCCTAACTAAGTAGTTTGTCGCCTACGCCTAACCACGTTGATTTTTTTCCTAAACCTAACTAAGTCGTTTTCTTTTTTTGAAAAGGCTGGAAAAACGGAAATTGACATTTGTGTCACGTGTTGCTGGACATTCATAGTAAAACGCATGAAAAAAAACATTGTTGAAAGTCGTGCTGAGTGTCACAAAAAAAGGGAAATACGTGTCTATGCACACGAATCAAATAGATTAAATTTCATGACTATTTCACGACCTGCCGTGAGACTGTGTTAGGATACCTTGCATTAGGTTCTCCTTCCATACAGTGTGCACTATATATGGTACCAGTCCAGGTTATTTTAATCTCTTCCATCCAATGTGTGCTGGACTAGATTCCATCCCCCTGTGACTCTGTACAGGGTAAACAGGATCTTAACTGCGCACACCGCCTCCTTATCTCTTGGTCAATGTTTATCAAGGAATCCTCAGTGCTCACGCTGAGGCGGGGGTTAATCTGCAAAGAAATAATCCACTTAAGATTGTTGACTCTAAGGCGTCGTGGTAGCACAGCAGGTGCTCGCGAGTTTGAATCTGACTCATGACTTTCGCAGCATTCCTCCCTCTCCCCTGCTCCCCTCTCTATCTTCATCGTAGGCCATCTAGTGAAGCATGGCTGCCGTAAAAATAATCATTAAGGAAAGATTATCTCCCGCTCACCTCTCTCTCAATCTCTCTCCATCTCTCATTGAGTTTGGAATGCACCAGTGCAATCTCCCCCCACTGAGAATAACACTCATGTTGGGTAATTTGGTCTTACATAAGGGAGAGTATTGCACACAACAAGACATGTAAAAACAACATCAGGCAAGGCCAGAGGGAGAGAATGCAATCCTCAGCTATTTGTAATGGAGAACAGGGGAGGGGTAGAGGGGTGGAAGATGGATGTGATTTCACATTAATTGTGTGGGTTCACAGGAGTGTGTGTGTGTGTGCGTGTGTGTGTGTATATGTGTGTGTCCACATGGGGTGGGAGGTGTTAGTGGAATTTCTGAGAGCTATGCTGATTTTACAGGCACAGCAGGGATCATGTGAGTGTTTGTGTGTGTGCACATGTAAGGCAGCATGATTGCATGTGTGGGTATGTGCCCGCATGTGTATCGAGGAACATGTGATTTCGTGGCAACATGTGTGCACGTGTGTGTTTAAATGAGTTGGTGTTTATGTGTGTGTGTGTGTGTGTGTGTGTGTGCTGTGGGCCTCCACACTTGGCTGGGGGTAGCGAGTGGAATCTTCAGAGTGCGATGTTAAATTTGCTGGAGTCTAGAGCCAGAAACAGGCTGGTGAATCTTCCACAAGTCAGTTGGTGTACAACAGTGTTTTTGTTGCTATGAGCAAAAACAAGCCACGCAGGGAGGTAAATTAGCTTTATTAGCTCAAGTTCTAGCTTTTACTGAACGCTATACCTGCCCAGCATGAAGAAGGCAGACAGACAGTAACAGACTAGCGGTGTGAAGAAAAGTCAAACATCTACATCCAGATGTTTTCTCAGGAGTTCGTCAAATACTAGGGAGTAAATATTGGATTTTCTGTACATTTGTTTAGATAGCAAAGAAATGCAACTTCAAGTTCAAGCTGTTTGTCTGCAGTACATGTCAGCGATGCAATGTCTCTATTTACCCCTGGTTATGGAAGCCAGCCTTTTCAGATATGTCGATCAAGCCATGCCTTAGTTAACATTTTAGAATACGAACATTTGTGACACAGAATACTGTGTGCAATGGCACATGCAACAGGTGATTACTGTTGAACGTATTGGCTACTTTATTAATACACAACAACAACAACTCAACAATGGCCAATAGAGTTGCAAAGTTAGAGGAGTGATTTCTGGTGCACATGGTTACGGATGTAAAAGTCCCATTCATTTTCCCCATAGACATACTGCACATGTTTAACAGTTGGAGATCTATCTTTGCTTCCTTCTTTTAATTCCTTTTTTTCTTTCTTTTGCTTCCTTGTTTCCTGTTTTCCTCATTTCCCTTCCTTATTTCCTTCCTTCGTTTCCTTTTTGTCCTTCAACGGTGAAGTTAACTATGACTCCCAAGGTGATTATCGGCAAGAAACATCCAATCTCCAAGATAGAATTACGTTTTAAATTACGTGCGCCGCTAATCAATTAACTTTTAAATTTTGGGTAATTTTGGATGAATTCAGCAACTATAGTGTCATCGTTTGCTCACAAATTTAACAGACAGTGTTTTGGGATACATGGGATTGAATGTTTTACTTTTGTTTTTACCCTGGTATGAGAATTGTGGAATTTCACTGTTTTTGGTATCGACTTCTAAATTTCTGGTATCATAACTTCCGTAACCAGCGGCCCTGCCCACTTCGCAAGTCTATGGATATTTTTTGTGCAGCTGAAAAGGCTCAATTCTACCAGATAGCCACTAAGCTATGGAAGGGACATTTTACATTACTTGCCATAACCAGTAATCGTCTGATCTTGTAGACCTGAGAGCACTATAGTTGTTTCTTTCAGCAGAGAGAAGATTTTGAGATTCCCATTCGGTCACACACAGAGCTGCCAGTTAGGTATCATGCTGATCATCAGCTGGCTCAAAGATAAACAGAAAGAAACAATCAGTGCCACCAAGAAAAAGAGAGCAGGGGACTTCTGAGTAAGTGTTTATCTATGACAGGTCATGTAATAAGGTCGTTTGACATGGTGTGTGTTTGATAAACTTGGCTAGATAGAGGAGCTTCATTGTTTCTGACCTTTGTGACACAGTTCTCAGAGGTGGTCTTTCTAGAAAGCCCAGTCTAAGTCACCTGTCTGCCAGGCCTCTAACCCCTGCAGATGCAGCAGAGCTAAAGGCATTGAGATGAGGGGGCACAATGTAAAAACTCTATTGGAATTTTAATAACACATTTTCCCATGTCCACCCACATTTCAATGAGAGGATGACATGGCCCTTTAAATGCCACGAGGGTGGGGTTTGTCATATGTGGGTTGTAACTCAATTAAGTATAGTTTTATGTAATATATTACCATATAGCAACTGCCTATTCATCAAACGCGTACTTGAATGTTTGTGTGGTAAACGCTGACACTTCCAGCTGGATCAGACAACACAAAAATCAGTGCAACCAGGTTGACCCAAATAGTTTTGACCCAGTAAACACTGATGGTTGACACATTTTTAGACTTTGACGCCTGTGACACTGGCCTGGGAGGTATTCAGCTCCTCTAACACCCATAAAAGGGCTATTCTGGACTCTAAACAGCTCTGCTTAACCGAACTACGGGGAAACATGGAGTCATTCCTGGAATTACAATTTATAAACTAAGCTTGCCTGGTATTTTAGAAAACTGAAATCAACCCAACCCTTAAAGTTTGGCCTGTTTTAGCTAACAATTAGTGTTCTTCTACATCTACAGTTGGGTTTAACTTTGGTGGTGCCTGCAAAAAATGCCAGATCCACAGCTTTACTTTCTTGATTTCAAAAAGCTGTCTTGTTGTCTTGGATCCCATTCATCCAACTGTGCATATAGTGTAATATTTCAGGCCTGGCATAATCTGTCAGCACTGCCTTTAAATCTAACCGGCTGTCTCATGAGATGATTGCGACAAAGTTTCAGCCCGGCTCCCTGAGAAATTATGAAAGCCAATTATAATTCATCATGTTTTCACGTTGCTGCTCCTCTCCGTCTCTTTGTTTGTTTATCCATCACTCATTTGCCTTTTCTCACCCAGCGTTTCATTCTCTCTCTCCAAACCAGAGGTGAATCAAAATGCCCAGCTCGGCATGCATAATCCACAACACTGACCTGAATTCCCCTCTTTTTCCTTTGCTTCCTCTGCTTCACTGTTCCTCTGTCACCGCCGCCACACCCCTTAATTTCCTCTCTCTCTCTCTCTCTCTCTCTTTCTGTCCTCCCTCCAGCTGTCCTTCTCCTCAAAGTGAACCCAAAACATAAGGTGGTTTTGTTTGCCGTTTTTGTGTGTAATCACCACATCCCCGGCTCTTCACCTGTTTCTCAGGATCTCACTTTGTGGAAACACTTGTATGCAGGGTGGGTGTTTCCAAGGTTACCGCAGTGGCACTAAATAACTGTGACAGCTGTAGCTGGGGACTCTAGTCAAGCAAAACGATATCGCCATAGATACAGAGTACTTGTAAACAATTTATTCCCCACGCTCTAAAAACAAACAAATTAGTATTATGAACTCAAACAGACATAAACATGATCCTGATTCCTTTCACGGGTGAAAGTGTGTGTGTGAGCAGCGTAACAGGAGGGTATTAAATAAACTATATGGCGAGGTTTTCTGGAATGTCAGCCAGTGGCCGCCAACGCCAGCTCTTTAGGAAGAGACCCAAAACATATTCACAGCTACAAATCTGTCATTATATCACATCCACTTTACTGAGAGGTTAGAGGCAGAGGAGAATGCCTGGATTGTAATCTCCACAGTAGTGTGTCTCTGGCCATCTGTGCCGCAGTGTTAGTGTGTGTGTCTAGCGGTCTGCGTGACGTCTGCTCTGTGCCCATGCGGCCGGTGCTGCATTCATCTCTCAGTCACCCAAAAGCAGATGTCACCAGGACGATGGGGAGCGGCAGATTGCCGTGGCGACCGACCGGTGGCAGGTTGAAGGTGTCTCCGCCCCGCCGTGCCCAGCAGATGGAAGCTGAGGTCATTATCTGCTTCTCTGTTCATCTCCTCACCCCCCCATGCCCTCGCTCTCTCTTGCTTACTGCGCCACCGTACTGCAAAGACCTATCAAATCAGTTACCGTGTTATTAGCATTAGATGTAAACACATTATTAAGTGCTTTACATCACGCGAACACATTAGGGCAACTTAAACTGTTTGTTCTGCTGTCAATTAAAACTCATTATCTCGGTCTTCTCTGTGGGTGTGATGAATGTTTCCTTGCGTGCAGGCCCAGCATCACAACATTGACACCAGTGATGGAAAAATGGAGGCGCAGCAGTAGCCCTAAGTGTTCTCTGCCCCCAATTATAAAGCCACTCCATTTCCTCATAAACAGCAAAATGCGAAGAAAAAAACAGCGATTAGTGGCCATTCAGAACAAATAAACCAAGTCAACATGTACAGGCGGAAAAGTAGGGCAGCCTGGAAAGAAGCACTCTGCCACAGCAGGCAATTCCTGGTTTATTATGTTGCCAGACTCCTTCTATAATAAGCTGTGCGGGCAGTATGGAGGACATGGGTAAATCCATGTTTACATGCTACATGTCATGTCCTTTCTGTGTGCCGTGTTTCAGACAGATGTCTGTAACAGAGGGTTCCCCTGACCACTGCAGCATGGAATGGCTATCTACCAGGATTGTCAGCAATTATCCCTCAAACTGCCGCAGGCTACATTATATTGAGCAAATTCCACTTCCTGTGTGCCCACTGCTCCTGGCTGCTGCTCAGCGGCTCTCTGCTGTTGGTTTTCTCCTCTCTTACAAACATGAGACACACGCTCCAGATGTGTGATGTGGTGCATTATTGAGGCCATGGAGTATTTTGTTTGTGTTAGCGCGACGATGTTTGCAGCTCTGGAGCCTGTTCAAATGTGCCGAGTTATTCTCGTGTTGTTTGCTCTCTCGGTTAAAGAAGCATTGTAACCGTTCAACAACATATGGGCAAGCTTCTCTCCTGCGAGCAAGCGAGTTAGAAGTGTTGGTTGTTTTACAGCCACGCACACATGTGGCACGCAGACGTGCCGAAGACCAGCTCACTGGGGCGTTGCTGTCTGGCCATAAGCTTCATTTTATAGAGCTACTGAAGTGATCAAAGGTTATAGGCTTGTATATACGGTGGCTTTCCATGCAGGTCATTTTCCACTTTTGTGTGTTCAGCTTACCTGTTTGTTAAATTTTGTCATTCATGTACTTTTGAATAAGTTCCTAAGTCTGTAATGTTTTTTTATTCAATATATCATTAAAATGGCCCATTTGTTTGATGCACTAAAACATTTGAATTAAATTAAAATTAATTTCAACTGTATGGTTGATAATATGTTCTCTTCAAATCAACAACATTGACTATGTTAACATGCACAAAATATTCAGTTTTTTACCCTAATGAAAAAGAAACATTCCACTTATATTTCCGTTTACATGCAGCCATGCATACTCCATATGATTAACATAACCGGTGGCGGACGTGTTCGACCGCGTGAACACAGCCTCCCTCTTTCATTCCTTCAACCACCTTCTTGAAAAGGTCAGCGTTGCGAAATTTGGTCCTATCCTAAAACCTGTTGAAATCCAAGTCTTTCATAATGTTTAAAAGTAAATGTGTTTCTCCTTCCGACCACAAATGTGGGCTTTTCTCTAGATCATGCATCTCTGCAAACTGTCAGCTAGTTGGTTAATGTAGAACGAACAGAGCTGGCCGTAAACAGGCAAGAGGCGGTGTGTCGCAAACTGCAGTAAAAACCCAGTTAAGATGTGTAATGGCAATTTTCATATCTGCAGTTTAACACTGTACCTTTAGATAATCTCAGGGCCTCACATGTTCAACTTCGTCACCATAGGACAGTGACCTGACATTTTAGATCTCTGTAACTGCAAACAACAGATTGCTGAAATACTTGTTATGTCTTGTGATGCTCTGTTGTCTGCTGTGTGCTGACGCATTGATACACTTTCTATCCTTCTCTTCTTTTCTTCTTTGCACTTATCTTCATGTTATGCTTTAAATGTATAAATACTGACTACTCTTTGTATTCGGGGCTCACTTGCCACAGTCCACAACAGGTGGCTGTGCTCGTGAGTCCATCTGCAGATGCTTTAGTTATTAATGTATGCCTTTTTATTAAATTCACTGAAAGACAAGTTGTTACGTTGGTTTGTGTCTTGTTTTAACAGAAACTGCCACCACAGATGCATATTCCGAATGTGCTGTATACATGTCTCAAGAATGCTCCTAAAACCTGAATAATATCAGCATATCCCACATGGCTTAATCAGGAAATGCTTTATTCTGAAAAAGGCCTAATTCAGAATATTCAAACGCAAAACGCAAATCAGATTCAAATTCCGAATATCATCATATTCGGAATAATAGTGGAATATTAGTGTGCATGTTAACATAGTAACTGAGGTGAAACACTTACTTGCTCTCCTTCACCTCTGCTGTAGTTTAAATGTGTGGATCACTACAGACTTTGTGTTTAGGCGATCAAATATTGTGGTGAAAACTCACAGCAACTTCAGTAGTCTCCTGATATTGTCTCACAATTTTTATACCTTTGAGCATGTAAGTAAGGCTTCTCGTCTTTTTTTTTTTTTTTTACAACAACAAAAAAATAATGATAAAATGAAATACTGCAGATTGTTTTAATGTCCCCATGCACCCAAAAGTTATTGTGTTTCATGAGTTCTTAAATAAATCAAACCTTTACAATTATATTTTCATATTTTAACAAGATTAATTATACCTACATATAATTATTTAAAATCTAAAATTGGAATCAGTTTTTTAACCCTCCCTCCGGTTCCCCCCCCCAGGTTACCACTGTTAGCTCTGTCAGCACTGTTGCCATTGATTTCACTGTTAGCGCTGTTACGGTGCCATGTTGAGAGCTGTGTGGAGGCAAATCCCAATCTCGTATTTAGCACCTTTAATCATGACATATATATATATATATATATATACATATATATATATATATTAGGGCTGTCAAAATGAATGCGATAATAACTTTCTTTCACGCATTAACACAATCGATCTTTCGAAGGCTCAGTTTTAGCGCTAGAGTGAAAACGGCATCATACGGAACTAGGAAACCTGAGGAATCCAATGGTACCAATCATGTCATACTAGCTTGTCGCGAAGGAGGCTAAATAATACTACGAATTGTGCAAAATTTTGGCGAGGAAAAACTGTCATGGCCATTTTCAAAGGGGTCCCCTGACCTCTGACCTCAGGATATTTGAATAAAAATGGGTTCTATGGGTACCCACGAGTCTCCCCTTTACAGACATGCCCACTTTATGATAATCACATGCTGTTTTGGGCAAGTCATAGTCAAGTCAGCACACTGACACACTGACAGCTGTTGTTACCTGTTGGGCTGCAGTTTGCCATGTTATGATTTGAGCATATTTGTTCATGCTAAATGCAGTACCTGTGAGGGTTTCTGCACAATATTTGTCATTGTCTTGTGTTGTTAATTGATTTGCCAATAATAAATATATACATACATTTACATAAAGCTGCATATTTGCCCACTCTCATGTTGATAAGAGTATTAAATATACACGCTCGCAAATAAAGAATGCCTTACCACTTGAATTAAAAACCTACAATATGATTATATACATGTTGACGCATGCATATAATATACACATGCACACAGTCTGTTTTGTTCTGTTTTTACTCTACAATTTAAATGAAAGCTAAACTAATTTAAACACAGAATGGGGAACAGGGGCTGCAAATTGGCTTAGACATGAATTGCAACATCTGTTGTATTTCTTTTTCCTGTGTAGCACCATTCATCAGTATTGTTCAGTTAAATGAATTAACAGATAAATAAACCATTATAATCAAATCAAGGTTATTTATTGTAGAACAACAATATCACATACAGTGACCCACAAGGCTTTACAGTGTTTACATGCGTCATGCAACTGCCCACATAGTGACTGCCCATATCATCCGTATATAATTCTATTAGGGAGGAGAGTGTTTGGCGTCCAGACGGAAGCTTAATCATTAACATAATTCCAGACTGTGAGGCACACTTCAGTCTGCGGTGAGGCTGTGTGTGTTTCCTCCCCCCCAGCGGTGCATCTCAGGGAAGCGTTTTTGGCCCCTGTAGCATTTTAGTGAGTAATCGTGGGGCTTTGGAGCTCTCAGTCGCCCATTTACATGTCAAAACCTCCCCAGGCTCTGGATGTAAGGGACCCAATTTGGAATGACAAAGCTCGGCCAGAGACAGCTGATCCACAAAGGAGGCCTGGTTAAGTTCTTCCTCCCAGTCACCAGCTGCTCCACTGACCCATAGTACCTCTATTCAGCAAACACACACAGGAGAGAGAGGGGAATGCTGCCACGCGCACTCGCGTGTAGCTGTGATGAAACTGAGAGTGGTGCTTTATTCTTATAAATCACCTTGTATTTAAAGCACTGTAGTTATAATTCAGCCCTAATTAAACATGCAAGCATGTATTAAGGACATACCTGTCCTCCATGTAAATATAATGTTTATTTTCCTTACAGCCTGGTTTTAAATATTTCACAACATAAACTCTACTCAGTCAATCCCATGTCATGGGAAGGTGTATAAACAGCACGACAATACAGGGACGTTCCGCCTGTCATTTGTACGCCTCAAAACAAAACCACTCACTTAGGTTTAGGCAACAAAACCACTCATGCGCTCGCATGCTTGCACATCGGCGCTCGAGCGTCATGCGTGAGCTGCTCAAAGACGCGAGCCGAGAGGCTTGCCGACACAAGCCGATGTCTCGCAGACACATTCCAGATATCTAGCATGCTATATATCTGGATCTGGAAGGGGACTCCGGCCACGAGCTACAGCCGATGAGAGAGCGAGACACGGATTGAGGGGAAACCTAGGGGAGGAGAGGTTGCCTATAACAATAGGAACTTACTGTATGTGTTGCATTTGCAACACAGAGCAACGTTGTTGTTGCACTTGGAGGAATAGATAGTAAAAAAGAGTGTGGAAACATGTGCGAACAACGACATCAGCAATGTGACTCGCGTATGGTATCACGTCATTTACCGTGTGTTTTCGTGCCAAAACTTAGTTTGGAGACCTTATCTGGGATTCCTCCTGGTGAAAGATCTTGTAGTGTGTGACCCCCCTGTTGTCGGTTAGTCATGTAGCATAAAAAACACAACGACTTAAAGACACACGATTACAAGACAGCAAGTTGTGTAGCGTGAACAGTACTGCAATCTGACGACTTTGAAAGTTGTTTAGTGTGAACTTGGCTTTAGTTTCGGAAAGACATCATGATTGGGCTTAAAATAAACTAGGTAAAATACGTACGGAAACAAACATAACTAAAAAACATGTCACTAACGTCACTAAAATACACTGACTAAAAACATGACTTCAAAATAACTCAACAACACTTTGGGACATAAACAACGGTCTGGTGTTGAAAGTTTCTTTCTGGTTGAAAGTCCTGTGCTAGTTGGACCCATCCATCTCCCCTTCCGCCCACTATGAGCAGTCTTTCTCACTATTTATTCTACGTCACTAGCTCTAAGCGTAGCATATTTACGCAGATGAGTTTACAGTGCAGTCAATACAGACTATATGGCGTACATATGACAGGCAAAAACCTAGAACAGCGTTCTTATTGCACGGGAAATAATTACTTTGTCACTCAGTTGTTGAGAATGCTTGCTGATTTCCTTTTTTTCCCTCTCAAATACCAGAGTGCTTTTACTCTAAAAGCAGGTCACAAACAGATCCTTCCTTGGTCGTGTCTTTGGGGTGTTGGTGACATTACCGCTTACTGATGAATTCCAATGCATGCAGACTTTTTGTTTCAACCGCTTTATTTATATTTTAGCGAAACAGAGCGTAGAACATGACAGGTAAAATGAACTGCCATTGATTTTTAACACAGCACTGCGTGTGCTGCATCTGTCACATGGAGCACCACTCTATTTGTGTCTGCATCTGACACAAAGTGGCTTAGGGATTTGTCACCTCCCTCCCTGCATTGTGCACTGGAATGACAGGATACTGGCTGGAACTTGTAGGTCACACCCAGCATGTTTTTCTTGGATTGGTGCTCCAGTGGAGCTAAATGAAAACATGTTGCTCCTACTCTCGTACTCCCACTTTCCAGCTCATGCACCTGACCTCCAAGAGCTGCGGGAGAAAAACCACAGGCCTGCGTCTGTAAGACAGCAGTGACAGGAGGAGATAACTGCAGGATCAGGTCCAGATGGTAAGGTATGGCCAGCTCCTGTTGATTACATAAGTAGATTTAAACCAGCGAAAAGGGGGACGCGTTTCATTAGCGTCACTGGTGCCAGGTCTATATTTGGAGCATGAGCCCACAGAAACAGACGTGCAGGGATGAAAATAGCCTTTAATAGCCCAGTTTGGGAGCTTTATTTCATTCCACTCTCCTGCCACAACGATGGTGACAGACGGAGCACACTCCGCAGAGAGCAGCTCTATTCACCCAATCACAGCGCTCCCTCGGGCAGGGAAGGAAGGAGGAGAGTGTGGGAAAAAGGAGAGGGGTGGAGGAATGGGGGATGGAGATACAGAAGGACGAGATGTGGCGACAAGAACGAGCACGGAGCCGTGAGTGTTGTTTGAGAAGCCATTTAGGAATGATACTACAAAAGAGCTGAGTAGCTTTACTATCAGGGATGTTTAACAGTGAACAGCTTTACCATCATTGAATATACAAAGGGATGATAATGTTGCAAATGCAAACCATTTTTTATACATTCAATAAAACAGAATTTGCCTCATTTATCCCATGTTTATAGCTGATAAATGCAACAACTTAATTCAGTGGCCATGTTTACATGCACACTATTATTCTGAATATGAAAATATTCAGAATTTGATACGGGTCATATAAACAGCACATTCTGTTTGCATATTCTGAATTAGGCCTTATTCCGAATGGAGCATTTTCCAATTAAGACATGTAGGATATGCGGATATTGTTCAGGTTTTAGGAGCATTCTTTGGACATGTATACAGCGCTTTCGGAATATGCGTCTTAATTGGGGTTTTTTACGGCAGTTTGCGACACACGGCCCCGCGGCCTCTTGCCTACTTACAGCCAACTCTGTGCGTTGCACGTAAACCAACTAGCTGACAGTTTGCAGAGATGCATGCCCAAAAGAAAAGCCCACATTTCTGGTCAGAAGGAGAACTTTTAAACGAGGGCTGTCAATCGATTCAAATATTTAATCCCGATTAAGCGCAAATTAAGCGAGCGGGTAAAATATGCTTGCTTTATGCAAATGAATGCATATATTTATTATTCGAAATCAATTAACAACACAACACAATGACAAATATTGTCCAGAAGCCCTCACAGGTACTGCATTTGGCATAAAGAATATGCTCAAATCATAACATGGCAAACTGCAGCCCAACAGGCAACAACAGCTGTCAGTGTGTCAGTGTGCTGACTTGACTATGACTTGCCCAAAACTGCATGTGATTATCATAAAGTGGGCATGTCTGTAAAGGGGAGACTCGTGGGTACCCATAGAACCCATTTTCATCTGCATATCTTGAGGTCAGAGGTCAGGGGATGAAAATGGCCATGCCAGTTTTTCCCCGCCAAAATTTAGCCTGACTTTGGAGCATTATTTAACCTCCTTTGCAACAATGTAGTATGGCATGGTTGGTACCGATGGATTCCTCAGGTTTTTCTAGTTTCATATGATGCCAGGATTGATGGATGATGCCTTCACTCTAGCTTTAAAACTGAGCCCACTACAACCTCCGAAATATCAAATAGCGTCCCGTCGGTTCATTAAAAATAGCAAGATGCATTAATGCGTTAAAGAAATTAGTGTCGTTAAAATGAATTTGCATTAACGTGTTATTATCGCGTTAACTTTGACAGCCCTATTTTAAACATTATGAAGGACTTGGATATCAACAGGTTTTTTGGATATGTGCAAATATGCAAACGAAGGAAGGAATGAAAGAATGAGGCTGTGTTACGTTAATCGGAGTATGCACGACTGCATATAAATGGGAATATTAGTGGAATATTCATTTTCATTAGCCATGTAAACAGCTTAGTAGGAATATTGTCTTTTTCGGAATAAGCGCACAAAACTGAATAGTCTGTGCATGTAAATGTAGTCAGTGTGTTATTTATTACAAATCCACAATACAGGTTTTTGTATTTGTACTTTTTATTTTTATATATAATTCATTTGCCTGTAAAATAAAGTACACGCTTGGCTACACGCATTCCTCTCATCCCCAGTAGAGTCCATAAGTGGCCTCAGACAGAAGGGTAGAGAGTCACAGTCAATGCTGCTGCAGATGCGTGGGGGGCTGGGAGGGAGTGTGTGGTAGAAACCCAATCTCCTCATATTGGGTGCTCATTGCCCCCAGAGAGAAAGCAAGAAACAAGAGGCCCAGCTGTCCTTAACAATGGACCTGCCCCTCACCAGCCAGGACTCAAAAGACCTCATTCAGTCCCCAGGCTCTCCAGAGGCTGCTTCCAGGGAGACTAGCCAGGACATGCTCACATTCACAGCAAACATGTCTGTCTCTGTTGGGGACAAGTTTGTGTGTTTGTGTACATCTGTATGCACACATGCTCAAGCATGTACGTGCGCATAATTAGTCACCAGAAATGAACCGCCACTTTAAAAATATAGGGGTGTGCATTGTGTTTTTGGATCCACTTTGTTGTGTAGGTGTTTATTCACACAGTCAGAGAGCCAGAAGGCCAATTCATACTTTACGAGGACCCTAAGTGGACGTTTGCGTGCAGCCCAAAATTTGTGACCACGCGGACTGTACGCATAGCATAGCGCGCCAACTGCGCATGCTCCAGTTTCGTTCCAAACTCCATTCCAACTGATGGAGTATGTACCTCTAGCTGGTTTGCTAAGAAGAAGAAGAAGAAGAAGAAGGAGAAGATAACGAAATGGATGCTTGTTTTGAAGAGAGGTTGTGTGAGGAGATCCGCCCTTACCCACAGTTATATAATTTGTCTTTAAAGGAATACAATGACAGCCAAATGGCATTAAACTCCTGGCAAACAACGTAACGACACCACCACCAACTGGAATTCAACTGCACAGACCAAGTACGGAGTGTGGACTGGTATCTGGAGAGGTTCCAGTTCGCCTCCTGGGCACTGCCGAGATGCCCTTGAGCAAGGCACCGACCCCCTAAAAAAACTGCTCCCCGGACGCTGTATCTACATGTGTATCGGAAACATGGCAAGTGATCTGCCGTGCATTCATCATCATCTCGTCATCTCATTTGAATTATACAGGAAACACTGAAGCTTTTTGGAGGTCTTCTGAGCAAAATCACGTTTAGATACCATCTGTAGTATCTACAATGTTGTGTACATTCCAACTCTACTCATCCCAAAAGACTTTACCCTTTTTTCACCATGTGGGGGGAAGGGAATTGTAACTAAATCTGCAGTGCCAGAGCCTGGCAGTTTGTCCCACCCTTTCCAACCCAGAAACCCCAGGTTCGATCAAGGCCATATGTTGTGATATTTCTTTCACATGCCTCTGTTTGGTAAGCATCGGGATCTTAAAAGCCCAATTCACATGTTGCACAGAAGCATCTAAATGTAAATTCAGTGACAAGTATTGTGTGACAGAATACCTGACGCTGTTTGTATTGTGAAGATGTGTAAACCCACCCAGCATGTTGTGGAAAAATGCTATTATTTATTTGCAAATACTTGATGATCTGCATCTCCATATTCATAAAGTGTTCCTCTCATGATCACCCCCTTCGGCTGTCAGTTTATATTGTGTGCTAGCTGTTGATTGTTGACGAGGATGTGTGCATGATGAGCGCATGGAGTTTTGAGTGAATGCATTCGGGAGATAGACGTGTGGGCGAGACAAAGAGAGGACGACGTTGTGTGTGATGGCGTTTTGTGTAGGTGACGGTCCCCCGGGTATATCCCAAGAGCGAGGTCTTTATTCCACGCTGCACAAACACAGCCAGCGCTCCACGGGGGAAAGCAGCAGTCAGTCAGTTCCAGGGCTTAAAGCGAAGGCTTCCCCTCCCCCCCGCCACAACGATGATCCTCACACACACACACATGGACATGCATGCAAGCTACACATATGCTCAAAGGCATATAGGAAAATGCTTCCACACACACGCGCACACACACATGCACAGGTTTGGCCTCTTTCTCCTTCACACACTCAATTGTCCTCAGTGCCCTCCCTCTGTTTATTCATGGCGACCCCAGTGCTGATACCATCTCATTCTATCTCAATTACATCAGCCAACTCCCCATCCTCCCCAGCAAGAACTGTTTTTCTTCTTCCCTTTCGCTTGCACTTGCACCCTCTGTCAGTTGTATTCTGTCTCCTTCAACCAGCATCTGGGGTTATATAATAATAGGCTCCATATCCATATAAATACAAAATAAAAAATAAATATGAACACTATGATTGGCACCTGTGTCAATAGGTTTCAGGATCAAACAAAAAAAAACAATGTGGATTTAAGACAAATAAGAGCGGGGTACAAAAACACGCTCTATGGGAAATGATTGCATTCAGTTGCATCACCGCTCTCGGTTGCTGCAAATAATAAGCCGTACTGGTCACACATTATAAACTCAAAGATTTGCAAAGCGCAGCGTGATGTAATTTGACAAACATCACACAAGATGCAACAATGCCTGTGAATACAATTTAGCACTCGTGCTCTTGTGTTCATGGCAGTGTGCTCCTGTAATTACATGTTTCTCAGCTTCCGAAATTATTACGTCTAAAGCCTGGAAAAAAATCCTAAATGTTCCTTAAGGCTGACCCACACTAAAATATTTTTCAAATATTAACACATTTTGAAAATGTGAGAGACCCCACACATAACGACATGTTATGCTAAATTACTTGCTCCATGGATGTATAAAGAGAACTGGATACAGTGTTGGAGGCGGGTTCCCGTTCATTCCTATGAGAGTTGCTCAGTGGCACATGAAGCCAAATTGGCCCGACTGCCGAGTGATAAAGTACCCGGATCATCCGGCGATCTTCCACATCCATTAGGCCCATAGAAGAGTTTTCTTTAACCCCGCCTCCCAGCCCTCGCTCCAGCCTCGGTCTGGGTCTCATTCACATGAACGGAGGAAGGGAAATAACTCTGGATTCAGCTATTAGTGCATGTTACAGCTTTTAGGACCTAATGATTTAAATAAAGGCTATTCAAGTGTTCAAACTGGGAAGTTGATTTATCTAAAAAAAATTATCTACTGAGTTACAGACATCTCTTTCCCAATGCAATTCTATGGGAAAAAGTATTTTTGGGCGCAATGGCAGCACATGACGGACACAGAAGTTGTAGTACCGCCGTTTGGCCACTACGGAAATTTGCATCAAAGCCCAGCGCTCTTCCTGGGGGACTTGTTAGCATCGTAAATATTGGACATGTTTAATATTTATGACTTAAAAATTTGTGTGGCCAGGATGGACTTCCAAACCGGTCGGAGATGTAAAAAACACTCTTAACATACCTCACACCATAGGAATATCTGGAAAGATAATCTTTAGAACCATCAAAAAATCGGGGCTTTGCTGGCTGATTGTATGGAGGGGTGGAATCGGGCCCAAAATCGTCTTGATTCTGGTGTAGTGTGTACCCAGTATTACCTGCTGTGTCTCTGTGCCAGGAGGGCCATAAAGTGAAGGATTGTGGTCTCAGTGTGTCATATATCACTTTTACAGATTTGATTATTAAGTCCCCATAGCAGCTAAGGGTTTACTCTCAATTTGTCTTATTCAGTCACGTTTACAAGTCACAGGTGTCCTGCTGCCGCAAACAATATTGTCCCATCATCCAAACTGTTGTATTGCCAGCCCTTCTGTGTAGTATTTCATCACAATTCCAGTTTGAGGTATCAGACAAATAGCTTGATGATCCAGATTGTTCGCATCCCTGCTGCTTTTTATCATGATTCCCTTGCTACTTTCCTTGCTCTCTGGTCAAGTGCTCCCATTGTATTTCTCACACAGCACTATGCTTAATCAAGTGCCTTTTGAAAAGTAACCTCTGAAGGATCTTCTCTAAATGTATTATAGTAAAATTAACTGTGATAATGATTAAAGCTGCTGTGGGCTGTGCTGTGAAGTGTTTTACCTCAGTGTGCTGCTTTTGATGCACAAATCATTAGAATAATGCTCACTGAGTGGCAAATTGGCCCTGATTGCACAAAATAAATGGTTGCACTTATTGTTTACAATGACAGTGGTCACATTTTGTTTGTTTGCTTTTTTGGTCTGGACGACGTCTATGTTTTTTTCCGGTTTCCTGAATGTGTTGGGTAATCTGCGCCTATCCGTTGCAACATTTTAACACACACACCCACACAGAGGAAAATTGAAAGTCTGCCATTGAACTTCTGCATGTAGTGGCCATCCACTTCCTGTGATAGACAATAACAGGAAGTGGTTAACAAGGTCCGCGACCGGCAACCCCAGTAGTGGAATGCATGAAAAAAAAACGTGGTTGTTTCAAACCGAATGTCAGAGTCACAACTACAGGACACACCTACAAAATGTATTTTGTTCACAAAAAAAGCAGGCCACAAACTGTGCACGGCAGGAAAAGGTGAGGTCTCACTTTCGGCTGAGTCATTCATGTAACCGACTGATGAACGAACACATAATGAGGGGTGTGTCTGCTTTAGGAACTGTTAAATACGTAACAATAAAAAGCATAAAAATTGGATTTACTAAATCCTTGTAAATCTACATTCACCCTTGAGAGATTTTCTGAACACGCATGCAAATACAAACAATAACACTGTAAACTAAAGCAGATGTTATTGATGCATCTGGCCTTCTGGATTCGTTTTATTGTTGGATGTGGTTTTCAGTTTATCCCTGCCCTGAAAATAAACAACACATCCTTTTCATATCTTCAGGAGTAGCTACAGCTCAATTGAGTTTGATTGGATAGAAATAATCCATCTAAACTATTAGTGCTTAATGTCAGTGGTTTTGGTGTTGAAACAAGATTAAGTGTCTACAGTCATGCTAGTGGCTCTGTGGGGAAAAAACTAGACAGACGGACGCTCACAGACCGCCGACCGTCGACCGTCGGCTTGGTGTCTCAGGGCTTTCAAGGACATCCGTGGAAGTCGCTAATGAGTGAGTCATCTCACTTCCTTCTCATCCTGTTGAGAGTTGCACAGGTTGTGTCTAGATGGTAACCCACTCAACCCATTCAAGGTCAATGCCTAACCTTCACCATCTTGCAATAAAGAGAGTTTTGCAAATTGTGGGGTACCATCTAGACATGACTAGTTACACATGGAAAGTACCGATCAGGCACTTGTGAGAAGATGTCGTTGGGGAAAGAAGAAGTTTATGAACTGTAGCGCAAGTGAGCATTTCAATTATCCTGGAAACAGGAGTTTAGCTGGATGGCGTTAAAGGATGTGGGCAAAACTCCAGATTCATTTACTGAAATAAAGATTAAACATGACAATTAACTTTGGTCTTTGTTCTTATTTAATAACTGCTAATGAATAAAACAATTTGTATAGGGGCAAGTAAAAATTGACTTTGGGCAAGTAGATTTCTGACCGACCGGGCAAGTGAAAAAAACCCATTTACGTTGAACCCTGAACATGCTCACAATAACTAACATGATGATGTTTAGCTGGTATAATATTTACTGATCACTGTCTAGTTTAGTGTGTTAGCGTGCTAACATTTGCTAATGAGCACTTAACACAATCTGAGGCTGATGGGAATGACGTTAGTTTTGCAGGTAATTAGTCATAAACCAAAGAGATGCCAACTTTTTCATTTTGCCTCAATAGACCGTGATTCTTGATTGCTCTTTCTTTCCTGCTGCTATTTGTATCGCTCATTTCATCTCACTCCACAGGTGAATGCAACATCTTAGACCTTTTCTTTTCAAAGATTGTCAAGAGGCAATCTAGGAGAAGACAGAAACCTCCACCTGCAGTGGAAGTAGATGAAGACGAAAGACCTCATCTGTCACCTTACATTTGTAGTATGGGTTGTTATGTCTTGTAAAGAACGTATCAGCTGTCAGCTACGCCTGATTTAATACAGAATCCTTCTCAGCCACATACGTATACGTGAACATTCATGCTTATTAAGCTCATTTAAGCCGTCTGAATCCTCTATATGAGTTTAAATGGTGCCAGAGACAGTATATTATCTACCAGCCTTAATAAGCATTCATATGTGCAGCTACCAGCGAAATGATGATACTTCTTTCTCTCTCTCAGTCTGTAATTAATGTTCTTCGGGGGATGTGTAAATATAGTTGCTCAGTCTTTTAGCCAATTACGCAGAACAAAGACGGCGGATGTCAGCAGAATCCTCAGCGCTCTGGGAGCTCCCAGCACAACCAGGACTGACCTTCAGGCTTTCACTTCTTTGCCGCTCCTTATCAGCAAAGCATTACTTTGTTATTGTCATCCAGGCTCACTGCAGTCTTCCAAGGACATTTTTGGGGTATGAATTTTGCCAGAAACAAAAACTTTTGAATTTTAAAGTTTTTCCAACATAATTACCCTGCCAAACAAAATCTCGCTTTCTGATGATCAGTGAAGGTATCTTGATTTTATAAATGCTGCAAGAATAATTCATGTGTATATACTTTTCACAAACCATTATCACCCTATTCTATTCAGTGTGATTGCACCCACTTTTTTGTCACAGTATCTTTTGACGCAAAAACGGTCCGCCAGAGTCCGACATCAAAACTGCGCCCATAGCAACGGTCTGTTATACATAGCAACGGTCTAGGTATTTAACGTAGCTTGGTCACCATTTCCAACAGCCATTGCAATCATGCCGGGATAGACCACCGCCTTATAAGAGAAGATATTACAGCAGCTTCTGATGCTAGAGCTACGTACAGTCTTTTGTGATGATTTGTGTTTCTTTTCCAAAGGAAAATAAGTTTACTGCTTTACAAAGCCATTTCTCTATAGCAGCCTAGCCTTGTCTATATAGACTAAGCTCTCACAGTAAACCTATCACCAATGCCACGGAGGTCAAGTGGCTGAACAAGAGGAGCAAGCTACCTGCTTGTTTCTCTGCTCTGGGTGCCTCCACTAGCTCTATTGTATGATGTACAAATGATTCTGCAGTAGTCACAGGTATTTATCGGCTCCAGCTCCGATTCGTAGTGATGGAAACATGACATCTGAGTGGACACACTAATAATTTTCACCCCTTTTCCGGTGCAATGCACGTTGAAGTGACTAATAAATAAAATCAACAGGGATTTGGACAATTATTATAAGTTATTAATGTAAAATAACATACAATTAATATGCTCTCCTCTAAGCCACCAGACTCCAGTCAGACAACAGTCATTTTACCTCGCTGATCATTGTGGTGGCAGTTTCTGTTAAAACAAGACACAAACCAACGTAACAACTTGTCTTTCAGTGAATTTAATAAAAAGGCATATATTAATAACTAAAGCATCTGCAGATGGACTCACGAGCACAGCCACCTGTTGTGGACTGTGGCAAGTGAGCCCCGGATATAAAGAGTAGTCAGTAATTATACATTTAAAGCATAACACGAAGATAAGTGCAAAGAAGAAAAGAAGAGAAGGATAGAAAGTGTATCAATGCGTCAGCACACAGCAGACAACAGAGCATCACAAGACATAACAAGTATTTCAGCAATCTGTTGTTTGCAGTTACAGAGATCTAAAATGTCAGGTCACTGTCCTATGGTGACGAAGTTGAACATGTGAGGCCCTGAGATTATCTAAAGGTACAGTGTTAAACTGCAGATATGAAAATTGCCATTACATCATCAAAACGCACCTCATTCAAACTTGATAGAAACAATATAAAACCCATCAAAACCATCTTGGTAAGCCTTTCCACTGTTCTAACAATCACCAAGTCTGGTTTGGTTAAAATAAACCCTTAATTCACTGAGTGAGGTGTGAAAAGATACAGCCGTTATATGCGCTCCTCAAAGCCACCAGACTCCATTGACAAAAACAATAATTCCAACAATCACCAACTCTGGTTTGAGAGTTTGAATGAGAGACAACAGATATAAAAAAGAAGTAACCAGCGTTACATTTTCACTGTTTACTAACCCTGTTTTCCAGCGCTTTTGTGACGTTGAACGTGACACACCAGAAAAAAAAACAGGGAGGCATACTCGTCTACTGGCGATGGGAAAGGAGTTTATCGCCTATTTTTGATGAGTTTTCCCATGTTAAAAAAAACTGCATATATGCACAAATTTTGGTGTGAAAGGAGAATAAGATAGCCAGATTCTGAGGCAGGCGCTTTAACATTCAGAACCAGGGTATACAGGTCCTTTAAGAAGAAAACGTGACTGTTGGAACACACTGAGCATATGGAGCTGTGCTGCAGGAGTATTTTTGGAAGTTTCTATAGACATTTGACACATTTTTTCTGATCAAGCTACACTGCTGCTGTCTGTGGAGACAAAACTACAAACGTTTTCAGACACCTATCGAGATGTGAGTGTTTGATACATCTCTCTAATTGCTTGTTTTCTTGAATATATAATGTACATATTTGGTGCAGGTAAGTTTAAGTCACAAAAATAGGTCCACAGTGTATCTAGATGTCTGCTATGACTTGAGTGATTTTTTGTGTATTCCATGTTATCACAGGTTATTTGCATTATTTACAGGGTGTAATTGATTTCATTTGCATAATAAGGAATAGCCCATTCCAGCTAGGGCTGCAACTAACGATTATTTTAATTATCGATTAATCTGCGATTATTTTATATTAATCAATTAATCGTTTGGTCTATAAAACGTCAGAAAATATTGAAAAATGTCCATCCCAGTTTCTTAAAGTCCAAGATGATGTCTTTAAATGTCTTGTTTTGTTGGTCCAAAACCCAAAGATATTCAGTTTAATATGAGAAAAGCAGGAAAAAAAACATATTTGAATGGCTGAAAACAGCATTTTCTGCCATTTTTGCATGAATCGATTATCAAAATAGTTAATTATTTATCGAATAATCGATAAGTTGACTAATTGTTGCAGCTCTAATTGTAGCACAATTATTCAATCACAATTATAAAAAATGTTCATAGAACTAGAGTGACAATGTGCAGCTATATAAGAATAATATAAGAAGTTTGTGTTGTTTCTTTTTTCTCCAATAATGACAGATGTTTTATTTAGAATATATTCCATAATATATCTCACAAACCAGAATATGTGAGCCACACTATAGATGGCCATGGATCAGTTCCAACAAGGGCAGAGCCTCCATAAGAAAAGGACGTTGTATCGGAAAGGAAAAGGACACATGAACCCTCTTTACCCCTGTCACTACTTCACTCTGCATTGATCCATTTCCAATTTACCCTCCATGAACAAAGACAATGTTACCGCAATGACAAAGAGTCAATGAGCGCTGTAAAGCCTTCAATCCACAGGACGCATGAAGAAGTGCTGTGACCTGTGAGGAAAAATCAGACGAGGCAGCCGGAGGTGTGGCTCATTGCCTACAGGATGTCTGAAAAATGGGTCACACGTGTGGGAGCGCCAATCCTTATGTCTGAGTTACAGAAAACAAAAGGACTCATACTATGCCTCAGTATAAACAGGGGCCGTGACTCCCTCAGTGCTGATGGGATAGCATTGGGGGCAGGGAGGGAGCATCGTTGGCCTTGTTTAATTAGATTTAGTCTTGGTTGCATCCAACCTGAGGGGGGATGAATGTGCTGCGCAAACAAAGTGGACATTCATCAGTGTTGCCAATCACACCGGACGTGATTAAGTTACACATCCTGTGGCTGCAGCGCCGGAGCTAGCGTTACACTGGTCGCCAAGGCAAACATAAGCGCGCTGCAATCCACGGGCTCAAAGGTCAGAAGGTGTTGGATTGTTTTTACATGAATACCCAAAGAGGTCACATTAACATCTAAGTATTACACCCAGGGTAAATTATCATTTAAGTGTCGCGGCCACGAATATGTTAAAAGGTGAAACGGTACACTGAGGAGCTCCGTAATGGCATGCTGTTATTAGCGACATAAAACGTTCTACAACCCATAAGCTGTGAAAAATGCATTAGTGCTGAGTTTCTAAGCAACCCACTTCTTCTGCTCCAACAGCAGTTACAGCGGATACATCATATGGATTGATTTACATTGAGGGGAAAGTCTCTGTAGACTGTATTCATGCTTCTAACAAAAGGAGCCCTGTCTTTTATTTTCAAAGATTCTTAAAGGGCGTGTCCATTATTATTTTTTTTTTGTTTTTTATATCATTCTGTAGCCGCCTTATGTATTCAAATCTGAACATTCAAATGTTGGTCAAAGTACCAGTTCCCCGTCAGAAAGAGCTGTCTGACGGCAAGGAAAAGCGAAGTGAAAATATTCTGAAAATATCATACACTTAAAATGATATTGATTATATTTAACTGATATTGTAACTGATATTGAGGTGGGCCTTTTTTCAGGGGGCTAAAATAAATTTTTCTGTCGCTCCCGCCCACAGCCGCTTTACCTAGTGGTCAGGCAGCCCTTTCTGATGGGGAACTGAAGCTGTTATATTGCTCTCTTCAAAGCCACCAGACTACATTCACAAAAACAGTAATTTTACCTCGCAGAACGCAGGAGTATAAATACAACCCCACTTAAAAAAAATATGAACTAACCCTTTCAACCCCACAGTTATTTCCAAACTTAGCACAGCTATCTTTGACTCAGGCTTCATTCACACTTATACGTTTTCGCTTTAAAACAGCTTTTTAAAACAAAAACAATCTCCGTCCAGACCAGCGGTTTAGGACCATTTCAGAATTAATTTTCATCCATACTACCATGCCTGAAAATGCATATCACATGCGATTCACGTACATGCGCATATACTTGCCGGTGTAAACAGGAGGCAGTGCTGGACACGGGAATTGATGCAAAGCTTGAATAATAGCTTGCCTCCTGCGCACGTAGGCAGTAGTAGCATTATAGAATACAGAATTTAACTTCACAACAGCTGGTAGCATAGACAACAAGGTTAGAAATGCTTGTAACTCATTATAAATGTTGAAATTAACCACTGGGGACCTACATCACTGCAAAGAACGCAGATTGACCCGCGCATTAAATGAACCATTGGTGAATTAAAATGTTGAATGTTTATTGAATATTCTCATCCAGACCTGCATTTTTCAAACAATGTAGCTATGTATGTATGTACACTATGTATGCATCACTTGTTTTCTTATAGGCATAAACACTTTGGATGTGATGATGTAAGCATGTGCTGAATTCCAGTCAAGCAGAGTTGCATCAGTTGAGTTTAATTGCTTTCAGCCTGAACTGTTTGGATCCCATCCACAGAAATCATATTTGCATCATTTGAATGGGGAGGCTGGCGCTGTCTGTCGCTCTGCGTGCAATACTGAGAGCACACCTAGTTTGATTCAAATCTAGACATGGGCTGAAATATAACAGCTTAATCAGTAAGATTAGGATAATCAAGCATTTGGGTCAGACTGAAGTGGAAATGATGAGAGGCGATTTGACAGGATTTTTATAACGCCGACTACTTGTGGTGTATGTCTTGAGGAGATTTAAGGAGCCAACCCCAAACCAAATATTGTTCTCCTCTTCTCTTGCAGTTGTATCAAGAGTAAACAGGAAGCATGTGGCATGTTGTAAGAGGGGGAGGGGAGGCACAAGCTTAGAGGGAACGCAAAAATGAGGGAAGGAAGAAAGAAAGAAAGAATAAGCCAATTTACACACACATGCAGTATGTAGTTTACAAAAAAAAAAAAGATTGAGGTGGAAAAGGTGACAGACTGCAAAACTCTGTGGCCACAAAGCATTTTGTGATAGACAGACATTTGACATTCCTGTGTGTTTTAAAAATAGTTCACCAAAGAGGAAGAGAGAAACATGATGTGCAACATTTTGTCGCTGATCCGTCTGACACATGACACTGAAAACGGCGGCTCACTTTGAGCAGCGTACCCAACGCATCAGCAACCTTCTGAAAATCAATAGTGAAGATAATTGAAAAGCTGAGTTAGCTCCGTACGCTTCTTCTATCAGTCTTAGTTGCAGTGTCACAGACCTGCCTGGTATCTGTATGCAACTTGTTGGCTGGCACTTCATTGATCAACAGCACGCATTATCCAAGAAAACCCTAAAGAAGCCAGGTTGCCAGCCTCCCATCACTTGGCACAGGCGTACCATGTAAATTTCATGACCACAGCATGTAACGCTGCCAATTCTTCGCTTTGAGCCGGATTCACTGGGACACCCACAAAAGCCTGGGGCATTCATCTTTTATACTGCTGTTTTAGTCTTTATTTGACAGTCTCAATGAAAGATTTAGGGAGATGCTTAATCCTCTGGGTCTAGTCAGGTAGACGGATACGGCTACTGCTGCTGCTGTGGCGATGAGACCCGCAGTGGAGGGATGGAGGGAGGCAGGGTGCAGACTGACAAGCAGACAGACAACCATGGTTGCTAATATAGCAGAGAGGGAGGTGCTGATGGCCTGTTGCCAAGGTGACATGGGCCAGCCGGGTTCTGTCTCATTTGCAGATGCAAACGAGACCTCGCAGCTCCTACCGACGCTCGCTAAGCCTCCTCTGGAGACACAAACTGAGCCCCCCCCCTCCCCGGAGAACAGCTCCTGCATACACCTGAGCTGAGAAAAGAGAGGACGCGCTAACTATTTATTTGCCTTTCACGTTTGCTTGTGATGTGCGTCCTTTGTGCCCCGTCTGTCTCTGCTCCTTTGGGGAAAGGAGGATTGCTTATAGTTTCTAAGTGTCCAACAACCCCCACATTGACATCCTCCCTCCTTGCCTCCTATTCCATTGATTCCCTGTGTTGAATTGGCCTTTTCAGAGAGGGGGGCTGATAGCAGCGTGCGCTGTTGAATAACAGCCCTCAGCCGACGCAGCACTCCACCCCAGCGACAACAAAAAGGCAGACTCCTTTGTTTGGCTGGAGGTAAACAGCTGGGACCAGATGATGCTGGCCGGGCTGATTTACGTGGCCACAGCTACCGTGGTGACACGGTTTTGTTATGATAAGGACAAACAGATGAGGGGGAGAGGGAGGGAGGGGAGGGAGGCAGACAGAGAGAGAGAGAGCATGAGAAGTCAGATGAAAAGAATAAAAACGCAAATTTGGAGTGCAATTTGGGCATTTGTTTGTGTTTGTGTGGGTCTGAAATCCCCTCTTGAGAGTACTTCCTGAACACACCTGAGAAAAAACAGAGGGCCTAACAATAGATGTATCAGTGCAGGTTTGAGAAAAGACATCCAAACTGCAGCAAATTACAAGAAAAACACACCGAATGACAAATAAGGGGAAAGAAAAACACACCATCCCCATTCTTCTGTTGTTTTTTTTTCAACAAACACAAATACATTGTGACTTAAAATTATGATAACGAACAACTGGCAGACAGAACAGAATTGTTTGCGTGCTGTGTTGTGATAATTTGGGAGGTATACAGAATGAAAAACAACAGTAATGAAACTGCCATTAACAAGTGTGGCTGACGCGCACTTATGAGAAACGCCACATATGCCGCGCAGACCAAATCCTGAATGGTTAAATGGTCATGAATAATTAGGGCATTCTCTCACTGAGCAGATGTCTCTTTCTGCCAAACGCTGCTTCTCTCAAGAATGAACGGCTGGGCAAGATAAGCCTGGTGGAGGAACAGAGTGGGGGTCTCGTTGGATAGAAGAGGAGAAGGAAGAGGAAGATTGGATGCTGTGGCCTGTAATACAATATACCATGTGTGCACAATCACACACACACACACAGGCATATATAATGCAAAGTCTCACAGCATGCACGCAAGCGCTGATCAATGCCTCGAGCCTCCTGACCCTCCCCCAAAACACATAAGCACACACTGCACTAACATTATTTACGAGCATTCCCGCTTGAAGCCCGTGAAGTCTGGAGAGACTATAATGGTGGCAAGGCCCCACTCGGCTACATGGTCAGTGTGTCAGTGAGCCCATAAACTGCTCACCTTGCCACTCAAATATTGATGCGGCAATCACCATCTCACTAATACAGAGGGGACACATTTTCATCAGCTCAACAACAAAGTGGAGGATTGCACCCTTTTCTGTAATACTTGTTGTCAAGTGCAGAGATACCCCAGATTACTCATTGGCTTCATTTGTTTCCTGCTATGTTAGGTTGTTGCATCACACTGAGAGTTTTTATCCATGAAACAGAGAGTGGGTAAACTCTTCGCTAACATTGAAATAAACCAGAATTGGACAGAGAAGCTGTGAACAATTAATCTGAGTCAATCAGGAAGACAATTTTTCATTTGGACAACACTCAAGTAGCTGTTCTGGAGCTTGTGATCGCATCACATGATCTTCCTCCGCAGATGGAGCTGCCCAGTTGTGATGGAAATATAGATGTCAAAAAAACTAAATTTTTGCTGCTCTTTTGATTTATTGAATATGATTTTACAGGGTATTTCCAGAAGAATTAAATGTTCAGACAAAGGCTGTGATATGTGTAAACAATAAAATAATTATATTGCCTAACTAGTTGTGTCTTTAAGCTTTGGGAGCGTTAACTATAGTAATAATAATGATCCAAATGGATGTCAAATTGTAGAGTGTTAAACCTGCAGTAGGCAGAATATGTTTTTGCATCATTGGGCAAAGTTTTCATTATAACCTTTCAGCATATTGTAATTCAAGTGTTCTGAGAGAAAACTAGACTTCTGCACCTCCTCATGGCTCTGTTTTCTGGCTTTAAAAAATCTAGCCCATGACGGAAGGTTTTGGCCAATCACAGGTCATTTCAGAGAGAGCGCGTTCCTCTTGGCTGTTCATTCAACGGAGGCAGCTGTTAATCACTCGCAAACTCCAATCAATCGGTCAAACTATGGATTGCTGATCAAATATGAATCAATGATCTCTTACTGTAATGCCTATTTCTTGCATAAAATGTCTTCAGAAACATCTTGTAGTGCTGTTTAGCTGTAAAATGAGAAAGTTTACTCCGGCTGGTGGGCGGTGCTTAGTATTTCCTCAACTGATCTCAACATAGCTGCCAGATCACAAACTTTCTCATTAAAAAAACATTTAGTTAGATTTAGGAAAAACTTCATGGTTGGCCTTATAATAAGTACGTAACCTAAAATATGTGCGGAAACAACGTAACATAAGTACGGAAAACACGTCACTGACCTAACTTACAAAACAAAACATTGGTCTCCTGATTGAAAGTCCTATGTTTGTTGGACCCACCTCCCCTCCCGCCCACCGTAAGCGGTCTTTCTCACTTTTTATTCTACGTCACTAGCTCTGAGCGTAGCATATTTGCATGGATGCATTTACATTGCAGTCAGTACAGACTACATGGCGTTCAAATGACATGCCAAAATCAAGAACGCTGTTCTTATTGCACGCTTTTGCCTTGCATATTATCGTGTCATTCATATGCCTTTTCGTGCAACTGGGCTGCTTCATGGGGTCATACCACCCCATGAAGGTTGGAGTCTAATCGTCTCAGGACTTATATATCTCCCCAGCTGTTACTACATTGTGCAGTGTAACACATAAATTCTATTAATAACTGTCTAAGTCTTTCTTTCAATTAGTTGAACTAAACAACAGCTCTCAAATCTGTGCTCCATGACCAGCTGCATTTTAGCAGTCACGGGCCAGTAGTTTTACATGTATAAATGCATTAACAGTATCTAAAGGTCATGTCAAGCCAGGCAGAATGAAGTGTAGTCAGCGGTCCGGCACACTGATTTGACTTGACTGTTATAGGTCTGTGGACAGTTATAGCTGTCAACACCCAGAAACATGACTGCGACGGCCAGCAGTGGTGGTTCACGTGAAGGTGTCTTGCCACCATTCACTCACTCACAGTTACGTATTCACCCTCACACCTGCAAAGGTCACCTAAGGAAAACACAAGCAAGGCATCAATATATAGATTTGTCTCTTTGGAATCAAATCAAGGCTCGGGGACTCGAACTCTCGGATGTGAAGCAGGGGAGGCAATAATCGGTTGTTATTAGGCGGATTGAATAACAGAGATGTAGATTCTACTCGATCAATGGCTTGCAAACAATTTAGCACTTGAAGGTCATTGATTTCTACAGCTTCCCATACATGCTGTAGGGATTTTGAAAAGCCTTGATGGCTCCAGGTATGGCTGTATTATGACAAAGGAACAAAGCAGTGAGTCAGAAGGAGACACTGACAAAGACTCCTCTGCTATGCTGTGCAGAATTTATTCTCTCCTGTATTGAATTGAAGGAAGCTGCTCTAAACTGTAGCTCTTCTACTGCCTCATTGCTTCAAAAACCTCTTATAGAAACTGAATCAGCTGCCAGTTTTGGAGATGAAATTGTCTGACAGTGAAAAGAGCTTAATGTGGAAGGCACTCCTGTTTGTCACAGTAGAATTGTCGTGACTAGATAAAGGAAAAGTGCTTTGCAGTTACAGGCCTCATTTTGTTTTCTGTCAAACGCTGCCTTCCTGCTATCCTCAATTGAGTATAGAAACTGTCACTTTATCGGTTGCTTTATCAGTCACACCGAGCTTGATGTCTGAGCAAGGGAATAACTTACGGGTAGCCTGCGAATCGAGACAACTGTGACTGATTCCGAGTTGTCATCCTCTGAATTTGTTCATGACTCATATGCAAGTCAAACAGTCATGGGCTCACACCTTAATAACTGGTGGCAGGGGAGTTGTGTTTGTCCGCCTGGCTGAAGCAGGATATAAGCCCATCAAATAGGCACTGGTATTTATGTTTGTGTAAGGAAGTGTGTGTCCTGATCACCACGGCGCATGGAAATCCCCGCAGGAGGCAGCTTGTGGCACCTCATCCCATTTCAGTGATAATGCCATCATTGTCTTCCTGGTATGGGATGGAAAAGAGATATGCTCCAGCTGCCATAGTCAAATAAGGATGTCTTTGTCCACCATGGATCGCCAAACCTATTGTTGATTTTCCACTTCTCATCACGTAATGGTTTCTGCATGGCAGCATGTTTATGAAACATTTAAAAGAGGACAGCAGTATCGTAGCAGTGGCTTTTCACAGCTCTGAACTGCAAAACATTTCAAAAGTGTTTTTGAAATTGCTCTAACACATCAGCAGTGGTGTTTGGTTTGTGTAGGTGTTTCAGTTCCTCATGGCAGAATGGCACATCACAACACAGTGATCACAGCTTATTTTCACAAGGAAGTGGAGTTACTAAAGCTGACTTGGGAATGGATTCTACTTGTATTCTTCCCTTTGGCAGATATGGCAAACTGACCTTGTGTCACCATTTTTTGAATAAACTTCACACCTCCCAAAATGCAACTGGAGGTGTGAAGTCATTTTCATCTCCTGCATAACGTTTTCGCTGAGCCAGCTGGAACAAAAAGTAAAACCGGTAAAGCTAGTGACTGATTGCTGCCCATTTTGATTTAGCAAACATTTGTTTCCAGTTATGTCTCCATAATGAGTAGTGAGAGATTTTTTACCTTCCCTAAGACTGAGATTTAGGATGCCCTCAAGGAGAGAATAACTGAGAGTGTGCGCCAAGTGAAGGAAGGAGGTTTCATGCGCTTCAACAGTTTCACAAGGAATAGTAGGCCTGTTTGGTGCTCACAGAGTAGAGCAATCTTAAATCTCATAGAGTTCAGAGAGGCAGTATTACCAAGCAGCAACCTCCGGGGCCGAAAAATGAAGCGAAATACCAAAAACTGCAGTTCATCGAATGGCCACTTGAGGCTGGCTCCAAAAGAGAGTCAATCTCCATAGACCCCCATGTTAAAATGCCCAACTTTACAGCAGATATAAACACGTTTACAGCCTGATACAAAAACACTTTTGGTCTACAATTTCCCTGTTCATGACAACTAGACCTCTCGGTCGTGTTTGTGTTGGTGCCTTTTGGAGAATTGTTCATGCAAATATTTGACATAACATGGCTTGCTGTGTAGTTAATTGTACGCTGGGTATCCTGCTGGCCAATGTGCGGCTGTTGGATGATGGTCTGGATGACCTTCGTGCCTGCATCAGTTTCCAACAGGTTATCTGGAACTGCAATGTCCTTGTTTCACCGAAACTTGGCTATGATAAGATAAGATATTCCTTTATTAGTCCCACAGCGGGGAAATTTGCAAAAACACAAATCCTGGAATAACGTTACTGGAAAATGCCATTCGACTCTAACTTATATACCCATCTGACAGAACAAAGGACTCTGGCAAGAAAAAAGGAGGAGGCTGTGCTTTGTGGTGAATAATGCACAAATTGAAGGAGCTGAAGGGATTGCATTTAGTACCTTGTACAATTTCACAACATTGATTGATTGACTGATTGATTGATTGATTTAACAAGTCTGTGCTCTAGCAGGTGTTATTTTATTTATTATTTAATGTTACAGCACTAATTAGCGGGTATCGGTGTCTGCGCTCACCATCTTAGTTTAGCTCGTTGTACTAAAAGACACTCTAAGGAGTCGGCTGTTAAATTTTTCTGGTTGGTACATTACAAACATGTTTTCGCTAGCCAAAATTAGCATCCCAATTAATATCACAGTTTACAATTATGAATGCACCCGTCGAGCCTCGCTCCTTTCCAGCTGCACCCTCTCGTCCAGATATGATCACTTCTGGTTTCAAAAAAACAAGTTGGCGACGACCAAAAACCAAACTCAAGGCTTCAAAACGGCAGTCCATAACCAATGGGTAGTGTCACGGTGACTACGTCCACTATATACATATATACAGTCTATGAGTGTGACACAGGAGGAGGCTATGACAGCAGGTTTTGAATTTTTTTCCCACCTTCAAGTATTCAGAGTAGGTATAAACGATTCTGCCCTCAGAAGTGGTCGAACAATGTGTCATACTAAATAGTTCGTTTCAAGCATACTGACACCTTAATGTGAGCAGAGAATCATTTATCCAGATCTGTTGAGGCACTCTGACCAGCTAGGAGTCACTTGCACAATGAATGAGCATATGTTCTCATTAGTTTCCCAAAGCTAACATGGCTAATAATGTCTGATGGAGGACCAGGCCGAGCCACATGAATCAATGACAGGAGAATTTTTCCTCTAAATCCAGGCAAGACTTCAAAATGAAAGGGTTGGTGAAGTGCACGATTAGACCATTATGATCATTATTATTTTAAACACATTGTACATACTGCAGTAGTTCAAAATAGTTTTGCTGTATATTCATAGCAATAATGTCCTGAACATTTGACTGCCGGAAACTGTTATACAATTGATCTTATGACAGTAAAGAACTATAGAGCGTATGCATTGACGTCACTTTACCACATGAACCCATGATCGTCTACCACTGAGAAACAAATGACAAACCAACAGGTGGCTGACATGAAAAGGGAAGAGTTGTGATACTTGATAATTTTTTTGTGATCATTTAAAAAAAAAGTAAAAGCCAATTATCCTTATGATGCTCAATTCTTTCATCCTTTCTTTTTAAAGTAAAAAAACAAAAGCTTTTTACCATTTTAAGAGGGTTTTCCATTTTGTCCCATGTGAAAACAGTTACTTGTTGTTTGTCGCTCAGGGGAGAGTGATCAATGTGACTTTCACAGACAACCACAGAATTCATTACAAAGACCTGTCGCGTTTCAGTGAAAAGTGAATTTGATCATAAGGTTCCCTTTTTTATTCAAAAACCTCAACCCTACAGTGGAACTCGGTTTTTGGTATGTGATGAGTCACTGCCTGTTGTAATCTTTGAAGTTGCAACATCAGAACATACCTCCATGTTTTCATACAGCAGAAGCATCGCTAGTGGATGATGTTTGATTAATACATGCCAATGTATTAACATTTGTCCAACGTTGGCAAAATTATTCTGAATTGAATTGAATTGACTCTGGCGAAAACATTTCAAAAGTCTGTATCGTAAACGGTCAAATACTGACGCTTGGAGCAGTGGCTCTCGGTATCTTTATACCAACGCACAAGGCACCATTTAGCGTCTGTATAAGACACACCGGGCTTTTTTTCCGGTCATTATTAGATGCTCAGAGCAACGGATGTAGTATTAAGAGCGAGACGTCCTCTAATGGTGGAAGGGAGGGGTGGTGGATGGAACAAACAAACACAGGACTTTTACTCTGGACTGGCGTTCGTGTCCCGTGGGAAACCAAAGGTTGAGTGATTTTTACTGACGAAGTTATGTCATGGGACATTACGGCACTGAGTCACAAGACATTACGTCTGTAGCTTACGTTACATTACAAGGAACAGTGAGTCATATTTAATATGAAAAAGTATATTTCCTTTAGTGTATAATCAACTGAAAATAAGAGTCGTTGTGTTTGTGTTACCTTAGAATGAGCTGTTTGTATCTACATAAGGAGCGGGTCCTCCTCACGGAGTTGGCCGCCATGTTTCTACAGTAGCCCAGAACGGACAAACCAAACACTGGCTCTAGATAGGGACATTCACGTTTTCATGTTTTCGTGTTGGTCCACTTTATTTTTCCTACATGCTTAGCACACGGGAGAAGTTTCAGATGCCGCCAGATCCTACAAACTGCTCCTTTAAAGGGACTATTTGTAACTTTGTACGCGCATAAATGTAGCGGGTCGTCACACATGCGCGCTCGCATATGCGCGTTCGCGTGTAGCCGCTGTACCCTCCTCCTCTGCCTGCTCGCCTTCACTCAGACTGCTCAGCTCGCTCCACCTCTAGACGTGAACGCGCGTTCACTACACACTGCAGAAGAGTTAGTTTAGCTCTGAGAATATCTAGTGAATGCACAGGGGACGTTTGTGCAGAAATAACTGCTGCAGCTCCTCCAGACCAACAGAGGTTTCCCGTGTCTTGTGAAGTGACGGAGCTCTACAGAGATTTACGTTGTCTTCTCGTTACCGACCGGGTGCCGGTGTCTCCTCTGCTCTCTCCGGCTGCGGGCGGGGAGAGAGCAGGGAGACACGCTGGAGAGCCCCGCTGCTTCAGCCTGCACTTAGGCAGGAAAAGCCAACACTAGGATCAGATCTAAATCATGTTCATGGAGAGACCTTCGTCTGGTCAGCTAACATTACTGCCAAGCAGCTGAAATATAGAGTGATACTGTGGTTTTAGCTGACGTGTGTCGCCTCACTGTTTTGAGTGATGCTCGTTCAGGTATATTGAGAGCGAGCAAGCGCGAGCCCGACGCTGATTTTCGTTGATTTCACGGCCACAGGTGTCGCTGTTAAGAAGCATTTCTGAAAGTTACAAATAGTCCCTTTAAGCCAAACCATGATGTTTTTTTCTAACGATGTTATGTCACGTGACATTACGCCACTGAGTCACATGACGTTACGTCTGTAGCTTACGTTACAAGCATACTTATTTCAAGTCAAACTATGATGTTCTTTCTAACCCTAACCAGGTAGTTTTGTTGCTTCAACGCCACTGTTTCACAATGTTAACCATGCACAAACCTTCTGTATCAAAATACTACGCAAAAGGCTACCTTGGGGGCTTTTGTCCAACTGGAAAAACTATGGCGAGTAGGGATGAGATCACGTTGGTCACACGCACAGTTATGTGAAAACTCTTATTCATTTTCTCCATAGAAACTCCAGATGCAGAAGGTCATATTCAGACAAGGCTGACACACAATGTCTGTGTCACTGAGAGATGATGCATATATTTTTATAAACTAAAATGCCATAATATCATTTATTGCTTTCTCTTTTGTTACTCAACACCATTGTAAACGAGGGTCTGTCCTCAATGGTTTATTATAATTCAATGGGTAGCACACTGGCACTAAACTTGCCCGTACATTATACTAGAAACCAAATCAACCTTGAACAAATAGTGTCGTCAAAGACAGCACTGCAAACAAACAGACATTTGTGAACTTGGCGCTTCAGGTCGACTAACATAATAACACTCCATAATGAATGGAAATCACAGTTCAACTGTGACATGACAGGAGGGACAGTGAGTGTTTTTGTTGTCCCTGTTTGTGCACAGTTACAGTTCAGTTGCTTCTCATAACTACAGCTCTGTCTTTTGATTGATTTTGTAAAATAGCGGAGGAAAGAAGAACGCAAGTAAAAGATAAAACTGAAACGCAAAAAGCCACCAATTACGTACAAGTACTGATGAGAAGCAGGTGATGTTACACAGGGGATATATAAAATATAAAGAGTCACATTCAACACACTATCTTTGTATATTCACTAAAGAGTTCATCAGTGTGTTGATACATTAATTCCTAATTTAAAACAGTGGCTAAACAAGTTAATCGGGTGCCAACAATCAAGTCATTATGCACTGGTGTTGAAAAGGCAATTTAGGATGAAAAGGCTAAAGTGCAGTGAAGCGTACGGTACTGGGGAGTATAGCTGTAATAAAAGATGAGTCCAGCCACCAAACATGCGCAGTGAAATGTTATTTGGGTCATAAATCAGCCATTTTCCCTGTGCAAACACGACAGTTAAAATTGCTGCAGTAACACTGCCATAATCAGAGATTGCTAACAATGTGCATTGAGTTTTTTTTCATGTTTGAAATGTCTTTCCATATGTTTCAGGTAAACGTCTTCAATAATAAATCCTCAGCATGCAGCTCAAACAGCCTTTACTCTACTTGCCAATGCACTGCATAAAAAGCGAAAGCTGTCTGTTATGCAACCGTTTGATAGCCCTATTTGAACACATGCAAAATTAAAGCATTCGTAACTGTATTTCTCAATGAGAAGAGTGCACTGGAGAATGTTTTTAACAGAGTTCACTTGTACTTGTTCCAGTCCCATGCTGTTTTCTCCCCTGACTAAACACCATGCAGCAGGGTGGAGGTCAAGACAGAGGCAGCAGATAAGAGGCACAGAGGAGAGGAGGGAGAATGGAGGAGGGAGAGGAGGGCGTACTCCCTGACCGCAGAGCACAATGTCTTATCTTGTCCTCTGTCCTCCCTGTCGTTATCTCCTGCACATGGACGTGGAGACTGTACACAGCTGTTTGCAGCTTGCAGAAACGGAACTAAGAATGTCATGTTTTATACAAATGAGTAACAGCCAGTCTGTTAAAAGGTACAATGTGTAAGATCTGGCTAGAATTTGAGTTTAAAACATTCAAAAAATGGACTAACACTATCAACAAGAATGTGAAGAGGTTACAGTGTTGACGTTTTGTCAAAGACGTCTATGTATTGTGTTGCAGAGATATCTACTGAAATGAGCATGCAAACCAGCGAGCGCCGGCCCGTCCTGTCTTGTGATACCACTTGTACATCGAGAGGCGATAGTGAGTCAATGTAGCGTAAAGTCTGCCCGGAGGTGTTGAAAGTACAGGGTCTGTGTACGTTTTATAGTTTGTTTATTGGTATTGTTTGGCCGGTAGAAGAGCAGGCGGCAGCTCTGGGATCCGGACCGTCACTTCAGCTCAAACCAGCGCTAGGAGTCTGATACCTGACCGGCCCGACTTCCCGTCCAATCAGCAAACTTTCTGTTGCTGTCGTACAGGTTACACCCAGCGCTCCACCAGCCCGCTGTGACAAAGCGCAAATACGAGTTGATTTTTCATTTCTGCCACTTTGGATTTAATCCACTAAACAAACTATCAAAACCTACACAGACAGCCCAGATTAGTGGCAGTTAACACAATACAGGCCAACACCACACGTGACGATTATAAGATAGCGGTGTTATTTTGACCACCCCTTTAGAGTTTCAGCGGTTGAATTTTGCGTATTCCTCCCCTGCTGTTAGTTAGTAGTTGGCTTTTTTAAAATATATATAACTGATGACTGCAAATTTAGATTGAATGGACTCAGTAGTAGAGGTGAAGTGCTGCCCCCATATCTGTTATTATTACACATTGCATCTTTAAGAAAATAACTGACACAAAGGTTAAAACTATATACCGTATGGCCAATAAATATTTGAGCATGCAGTGAAAAAACAAGATGTAACAGTAGCTCCAAATATTCCCTCTTAACCCCCAAAATGCAAATTGTGTGATTTGGTTTCAGCCAAGATATAGTATGTTTTATTTCAAAAGTCAGATCCTACTGTACAGAATCAAAATAGACATAAATATTATGCAAAATAATCTATTTTAAGAGTAGCTCTAATGCCAGGCCAGAAAGTGGCACATGGAAATTAATTTGCACGTCCATACAAAATAGGTCGGGCAGGGAGTTTAGTGACACAGTTATTACTAGAGGTGCACTCAGTCGCTAACTCAACAATAATTTAAAGCAATTAAGCAAACTGACCCTGCTGAACTTAACCCCACATAATAATATAGTAGCTAATAACGTGCTCCTTGCCTCTTTGGACATAACGTAAGGTTACTACTGTGGGTAGTAACCTAGTTAGATAGGTATACTAGTTTACATCAATGCTTCCTCCATTTTGACCTCTGCTCCCTCAAAGGTCAGCACTGTCAAGATGGCTTGCAATTGGTCAACGCTGCAAATTTGAGTTCACCAAATTTTAACTGCAAAAGCTCCGCGCCAGTTTGCCTCTGCTTCTTACTGCAAGAGTCTGTTGTATGTATAAATAGCCTAATAGTTCATTCATAACTGCACTACACATATTATATGCACTGGATTTCATATAAGCAAACTGCTTGAACAGGTAACTGAGGTATTTATTAAATCAGCTTCCTTGCAGTGGATGGATATTGTTATGGATATATGACAGCGGCCTTTTGGTTTTTTACTCTGTATCCTCTGTTCTTGATTCATGGTTTCAAACAGCAATATCCAGGGATGAGCCTAGAGTGGATCTTGGATAAGCCTCTAGCCCTTGGCTTAGGTCCCCACCCCCATCTCTCTCTAGTGCTTGCTCTCCTTCTCTCTCTCTCTCAACACACACACACACACACACATACAGGGACTCCAAAAAACACTACAGACACTCTGCCAATTTAATAAAGAGAGACTTTGTCATGCGTATCTCTCCCACAGCTTCCTGGCCAGAGTGACAACAGTGTGGGTGAGTGGAAAAACAGGAAGAGGACAGGCAGACTATAGACAGCTCTAGCGGGCAGTGGATTGGCCCGTGAGTGTGTGTGTGTGTGTTTATGTTTGTGTGTCTGTGAGGAAGCCTGTGCGTGTGTATGTACAGCATATGTGTTAACCCGCTAAGACATGTGCTCACCAGGACATTGCTCAACATTTTAGAAGCGATGATGGTGTAACACAGATAGGGCTTCCCGGTCAGGAAGGAGAACTAGCTGTTTCCTGGTGGGGACGTCTAGCTGTCAGCACCCACCCGGGTACGAGCGGGATATGGCTGGCTCCACCATTAACAGACCTCATGATGGGAAGACCAGTGGACAAAGGCCACAGGGGGAGCTTCACCCTGGCACAGAGCTTTTGGGGGAAACTCAATAATGCATGATTTGTGTTTTCTTGGTAGTACAGCATGATTGCTCTCCTGAATGTCCCTCTGGAGGATGAATATCTCTGAAAATGTACAGATCTCTCAACTGTTATTGAATACACTCTAAAAGATACTGCCTTTTAGAGCTTGGCTGTACTTTTATCACCACCCCAGAGACCAAAGGTAGCCCTATTCTACCTTGTTTTTGAGTATATGAACACTGTATTTCTGCAATATTTTCCTTATTCACCCACACTTTCCCTCCTAATTATTTCGCCGCTGTCAACGATGTTGTAACCAACTGCTTGAATACTAACTGTGTGTCCAAACAGATTTCTGCTGTGAGTGAGTCATTTGGTAAATATAGGGAATGACAGCATTGACTTTCAATTTGGGCTCAGCTGTTTAGCAGTCTAGTTGGAAACACACAAACACGATGACAGATGCACACATACACACACACACAGCTGTCAGTGGTGTGGGTGTTCAGAGAAGACATTTGAATTCTGCGGTGCACACACACACACAAACACACACACACACATGTACTCCACATGTAAGAGATGAAATTGCAGCGTGCAAACATGGCATGACATGAAACCTTGGCGTGTAAATAGGTCATATCATAGGTTGCACAACGTTCGAACTGCCTCAAGTGTTATTGCGCCGATGTATCAGTAGAGGAGACCTGCTTTAGCTCGACAGCCAGAGAGGCTCCCCAGATGGTAAACAGAAAGATGAAATTATGCCCAGACCTATCCAGATTGTTATTGTCCACAAAAGGCTGTTAGTTCCTGATGTTTTTGTGGGGCTGAGAACTACCTTACAGCTCACTGTCATATTTACACCTTGAGATTTATTTTGGAGAAGTGAAAAAAAAAAAAGCCCACCGCCAATCCCCCATGCCCAACACAGAGACATATCTGTTTACTGACGAGAGAGCAGACGGTAAGGCCGCAGGTATATGTGCATGCATGTGTGCGCGTGCATGGGTGTTATGTTTGTTTGTGGAGGGGGGGAAAAAGTGTCACCGGGTGCTTTAGCCCCGCCACAAACCCCGACTCCTCCTGACATCTGTGAGTCAATTAGCTGACTGAAGAGAAAACATCCCTGCCCCTCTCTCTCTCTCTCTCTCTCTCTCTCTCTCTCTCTCTCTCTCTCTCTCCCACACCCTCCCCTTCCCTCCATGCATCCCTTCCTCCACCAAACAACTCCAACCAGCCAGTTAGGTAGCGTAGCATAGCAGCTCCTGTCTGCCCAGCCTGGTGTGAGGCACTGGGGGGAGGGGCGCTAGTCAGGGCCGGGGGGCGGGAGGGTAGTGGGGGTGATGAGGTTGGATGTCAAGAATGTGGCTCATGGTCTGCTCTTTTGTGTGTTTTGTGCAAGATGAATAGGCCCATGGCAGGCTGGGGTGCTAGCCGGGCCACAGTTCCCCGTTGACTTGTGTGTTAGAAAAGCCTGAAGGCCCTGGCCTGCCCCTCTTGAAATGAGACAGACGGATAATGAAGGCTGCTGGGTGAACAACTTAAACGCCCACTACATATAGACACAACTATTTCAATGTGTTATTCCCTCTATGGCTCATTCTTGTCTCAATATTGCGTATGGCTTCATTATCTCTCTCCTCTCCTGCCTATCTCTATCTCTCTGTCCATGCCTCCCAGAGCCCCCTATCAGGATAGTTATTGTTTGCTAAGCTGGTGTGGGGGCTGTTCTTTTTAGTGCCTGGTGCATCCCATATTCCCTTCCCCACTCGTCCCCAATGCCCTCCGTGTCCTCGGGCTACTGCTATGGAAATATGCTTCAGTCACATCGCTAATTATTTAAGAGTCGTCACCTCATTAACAGTGCTGGGAGATAATGAATGATTAATAGGTCATTCTTCACGTCGTCACTGTGTTCTCCTACTCTCTCCCACTCCCGCCTTCCATATATATAGCTACTTGTTTGTCAGGTTGTGCCGGCTCTTGTTGTCCACCCAGTCTGTGTTTGCCCCCCCCCTGCACTCCTGCATGTGCATGTTCATGGAGGTAACTGGGAACGTCATCAGTGGCTGGAAGGCAGGAAGTGCAGCGAAGGGGACATGATTAGTGTTTGTGTCGACAATGATCCCTCAGGCTAGTAAATGCTGGAGAGCGGTGTTGCTTGGAAATGCAGGCAGCGGGCTAGTGGTGCTGACTGTAAATGACTGACATTGCTTGGTAATGGGCCAAGAATGGATACATGAAACCAGGGGAGTCAACTCCAGTCCTATTTGTATAGCTTGCATTAAGTCAGCGTTGGGGTGTGTGAACACCTGCAGGCACTAACACTACTTATCATGTCTTTGCTATCATGATAAGTAAGCTGGGAATTCTCAGCTGGAGTGGGGAAGTTGTGTCAGTGGTTATCTAGTGCCTCAGACATCCCTTCATGGTCTCCACTTTCTCAGCTAACAGGAACCTTGCATTCCTCGAGTCATTATGACATCTCTTTTCCTACTACCACTGAAGGCCTCAGTATGCTTCGACAAAGTCACACGACATGTCATCTGACTGTGTCTAAAGGCAAAAGTGTTAATACCTATTCTGAATTGCCACACTTTGACTTGGGGGGTGAAAAGCCTGCTGACACAGAGAGGGGAGGGGTTGGACAATGTAGGATGAATGAAACAAAGGGGGATAACGGCGCATAATCAGACAGTTTCGCCTTGGAGGCAATCATGGTGATGTGCCGGGTTGTACAGAAGTAGTTGTGAGAAGAATGACAAAAGAAAGCTTGAGAAAGAGGTTGAAACCCCGCCCAAAGGCCCAGACACAACAAGCCGACAACAGAGAACCAGCGGCGACAAAGGACAACAGTTGCATCGCCTCACGTCGCCTTTGTTTTGGCCAAAAAGTTGCACTTGAACACACCGCAAAGACTACAGCTAATAAGATCTGCGCCTGCGTGAGAGGAAATAACTTTCAATACCAGCAGGTAGCGGTAGTCTGTATTCGTCATTCAGAAAGGGGAAAACGGATGACCGAGGACTGATGATATACAAGCAGTTGTTATGATACGTACATGAAACAAAACGCCTTTATCGACCATTGAACATGCTGAATTGTCCAAAAAGCCTCAGACAAGGGCAGACTAGTGCCAACGGTGCGGAACACACCGCTAAAACTAGGCCAACAGATGGACAGGCTGGTGTGTCAGGGCCCTTACTCATGCTCAATTTCAACTGCACGGTACAGCTCAGCTCGACTTGACTAGCCTTTGATACTATGTACTTTTATCAATTTTGTTTTCCACTGCAGATAGTACCCCCTCAATGTAGGCAGGATTTTAAGCTGACCGCCACAGCGACGCCACGTGACACTACCGTGACATCATCTTCAACGTGACCCAAACATCGGCAACCAAACAGAGGAACGTCTGTACTTAATCAATTGACCACAGCGTGGGTTTGCGGTCCATTTTTAATAATCTGGGTCGAGTGAATAAAAACAATTGCTGTCGCTATTGATTGTAGTTTGGCTATTTAAAAATGGCTGGTTTGTGAAGGATGTTTTGACGATTCTAGTGACGATGCTCTCTATCCAATCAGTTGTCTGCAGTGTTTTAACTCAACCTTTAGTATCGGCTCAGCTTGCCTGTAACCTCGACCGAGGTGATACCAAAAAAAGTAGTGTGGTGGCAGTTTCTGTTAAAACAAGACACAAACCAACGTAACAACTTGTCTTTCAGTGAATTTAATAAAAAGGCATACATTAATAACTAAAGCATCTGCAGATGGACTCACGAGCACAGCCACCTGTTGTGGACTGTGGCAAGTGAGCCCCGAATACAAAGAGTAGTCAGTATTTATACATTTAAAGCATAACATGAAGATAAGTGCAAAGAAGAAAAGAAGAGAAGGATAGAAAGTGTATCAATGCGTCAGCACACAGCAGACAACAGAGCATCACAAGACATAACAAGTATTCCAGCAATCTGTTGTTTGCAGTTACAGAGATCTAAAATGTCAGGTCACTGTCCTATGGTGACGAAGTTGAACATGTGAGGCCCTGAGATTATCTAAAGGTACAGTGTTAAACTGCAGATATGAAAATTGACATTACAGTAGCTTTTGCCAAAACCAAAAAAGAACAGTTCCACTCGAGTCAAGCCGAGTTATGTTGAGTCCAGCCCAGTTGAGCCGTACCATGTAGTGGAAATGCAGCATAAGTGTGACACCTACGGTTGCAAAAAGAAGTCTGATTGTATAGAAGTCTATGAGAAAATGACCCTACTTCTCACTTGATTTATTACCTCAGTAAACATTGTAAACATGAGTTTATGGTCTCAATCACTAGTTTCAAGTCTTCTTCAATACAGCATGATGTTCATTTAGTAGATGATGGTCCCATTTAGAGTCAAATGGACCATAAAGCAGGGTATGCTTTAGGGCGTGGCTACCTTGTGATTGATAGGTCGCTACCACGTCGTTGTCTAGTCTGGGTGTTGTCCGTGTTTTCATCTTAGAACTTTAACCCTTTCACAGCGCGTTTTCAGTTCATGAAAGTTAGTATTAACATTTTGGTCGCCTAAAAATGTCTTATTCAGCATTGGGTTGTACTTAGCTCAACCCTCTCGTGTCGCTTTTGGTTGCAAAAAAAACGAAAGGACGACAGCCAAAAAACAAGATGGGGACGGCCAAAATGCCAACCTCGCAGCTTCAAAACCAAAGTCCACAAACCAATGGGTGACATCATGGTGACTACGTCCACTTCTTAAATTGAAAAGGAAATACTGTAAAGGACATAGGGTGTCGTATCCTGTACAGATTTTAAAGCCCCCTGAGGCAAATTTATGATTTGTGATTTTGGGCTGTACAAATAAAATTGACATGACTTAAATACAGTCTATATATCAACTCTCAGTGGAATCATATTGTGGCAATATAATGATACTTTAATATTTTACAGAAATGTGTAGTCCAAATCAATATATCAGAACAAGCTGTAATTAAACTAAAAAAAACTACTAGTAATTGAATATTTAGTTTTACATGTGTGTGCTTTGTAATCAGCTACACTGAACATCAGTTTGATTATTTTGTAATTTTGCATACAATGACCATATGTTAATATACTGTATACAGATATTGGAAAAAAAATCTTATTAATACTGTGATACTGATTTCAATTTTATTGCCCTAGCCCAACAGGACTGGCCAAAATGTATCCACCTAAGACAAACTATGAGCCCATTCATACCAACTCTATTCTTGGATCTTCTTTATTTGTAGTTTGTTAGAGAACATGTAGAGATCAGGCCTTCTAGGGCTCTTCAAGTGGCACGAAATATGTGTGTAAAAACAAACCAATCAAGTGCATCGCCGTCAAACAGTGAGAGAGCAAAGCTGTTCTAAAGGGAAAAAAATGTTCACTTAACCTCACACGGAAGAATCTCAAAAGTTGGAAAAGCTGCTTTAATGTGGCCCGCTCCGACCGCCCCCCCCACCCCACCAAATCACTACTTTCACTCAAGCCTCACCCCCACTTGTGGCCTCAGGTCCGTGAGTGGCAGTTACCAGGTTTCTCCCCCTCCCTCCCTTCCAAAGTCCCTCACCCACCACAGTATGTTTGAGTCAGACCCTCCCCCGTTAGCCTTGACTCAGGCTTATTGCTCTCTCTCAGCTGCTCGGCTGAACAGTGACTGTCGATTGGTGGTTGAGGCGGCGAAGGAAGCCTTGGGAGTATTTATAGAGACTCTCTCATTTACCAGAACAATAACAACCCTCCCCCACACCGAGAGAGAGAGAGAGAGAGAGAGAGAGAGAGAGAGAGAGAGAGAGGCAAACTGACTTTTGGTTTCACATCTCAGGGGAAATGTGCATACTAGGACACACTTTGTCCTGTTGAATAAGGTGATTGTCCACTCACGTTGATGCTGCGTAGCAATTATAACAGAATAGGTTGAAAGTGACTCATTCATGTCTTGAGTTTAGATTTAAAGCAAACTTCTGGGATGTCCATTTAAACTTTCTGTTTCAAGCGTTTAGGTAATTATTAGGATAGCCTGGTTGACTCCAGTGAGTTAAAGAAAAGGCTTAAATTTATGCATTGGTACAATTAGAAGCAGCAGAAATAGTAGTATTTGATGGTAATACCAGCTATCCACTGATGCAAGTGAAACCAATTTATTTTAAGGAAGCGGCAGCACTTCCTGAGCAGCCATATGGCTCCACCTCTATAAACGCACATGTCTGTACCAGCCATAAGGCTCTATACATTGCTAACATTGCCAGCAATTACTGGCGGAGATGCGGTGTTGGGAGGATTAGTCAGGTAGGTAGGGTTGAGTCAGCTGGTCTTAGTTGATGGTGACAGAGATTAAAGATGAATTAGGTGAACGGTTCAGTCTCCAATGGCAGATGATTACCGTAGCTCATGGAGCTGCCCATCACTTTGTCCATCTAATTGAGTGTAGACACAGTATAAGCCACTCATCATCACAGCCTGCAGAACATAGAAAGTGGTACTACTGCAGCTGCACAGTTGCACGGAAAAGTGCATGAATGACAATAATGTAAAAGACATTAGGCGTGCAATAAGACAGCCTATCTTGATTTTCGTGTGTCATTTGTACGCCATGTAGTCTGTCCTGACTGCAATGTGAATAAAAAGTGTCAAAGACCGCTTATGGCAGGTGGGAGGGGACGTTGATGGGTCCAACAAACACAGGACTTTCAACCAGGTGGTTTTGTAAGTTACATTAGTGACATTTGTGATGTGTTTTCTGTAGTTATGTTACATTGCTTCCTAAATATTTTACTTACTTAACGTACTTATTGTAAGGCCAACCATGATGCTTTTCTGAAACCTAACTAAGTTGTTTTGTTGCCTGCACCGAAACCTGCGAAAGTCACCGTAGTTTTGTACATATAATACTTCTCATCATGCATATACATACTACAACCTGTTTACATTCAGTTTTCCCTTCGGAAATACTGTCATCAACTAAATTTCAAATTTACATTTACATTACTATTTTATATTTATTTTAACTGCACTATTTTATGCCTTAGATTATCATTTTGCTTTGACATTTACTTGTGTGATTTCACCTTTATATATACATATTTTATGAGCATTGTTGAAGGAACCTGAGACCAAAGATTTTTTATTGCCAATGACTGCTTTGCTAGAATTGGCAAATGACAAATAAAGAACCTTGAACCTTTTCATTGCGTGGCGTACAAATGACTCGTGAAACGCGGAATGCCGTTGAAAATGTTGTGTTATTTATGTGTATTCCTGTGAGATTGGGTTGTCTGCAGAGTGAGTTCGTTCAGCCACTAGCATGGGTTCAAACTAAGCAATATTACTACTTATAATACAATATAACAGGCACACAGGATTTGGTATAAATCACTGCTAGAAGTACTAATGTTGTCGTTAAAGGACTTTAGATGAGTTTCAGGTAAAGATGCTGTGCAGAAGGGTCCAACAAGGACACACCAAACAGACTTGGTATGTTGACTTGCTGCCACATGGAAGAACTTGTTCCACCATTGTCTTGTTCTTTGGTTTTGGGTGTTAAGGTTCTATAAGCTTCTCCTCTTCCAACTCACAGAACCAGGGATAAAGCTGGTAGTCAATGCATCATCCTGCTGGCAAAGCCTCTGTGCAGAACATCAGACTTCCACTCCACTACACTCCAGTGAGTGCCTTTGCTCCAGGGGGGCTCTCTACACACTCCAAGACCTTGTTGAGGAGCAATCAACATTGGCCTCAACATCTCTACAGACTGCTTGCTCCCTTGAAGTCTGACGTAGAGGGCCTGGAAGCGCCAGCCAGATCTTTTGAGATCTCTATGGTCATAACGGGGAGGGAAGGTTGCTGGAGGTCGTGCAGTCGCCTCAGACAGTGGGAATGCCTCGGCAGATGATGCACAGAGTAGGTTGTACACAGTGTTCTGACAAAGCAGATATTAGCTACGTTGTTGTCTGCCGTCACTAAACAAGAGTCAAAGAGGAACACTGAGGCCTGTTACTACTAATTCTTTGGACCCTGTTTAGAGCGTGAAACCTGCGTGAAATCAACCGATCCTGCAGCAGCAGCATTTTTATTGCATGTTTTTACAGTGTGGCACAGGGGTGTGTCCAAGCTGGGAATGGAAGCAACACTTCCAGCCTATTGGTCCTATAAACACAGTCACATGAACTCTCTCTCTCCATTGCCCTTTATCCCTGGAATAAAATCACACACAAACGCATAGAAGTCAATAAACAGCTCAAGGCAATGTGGGCGGAGGCTCCCAAACCATAGACCATAGCCAGAGATGTGAAATGTACAGAAAAACAACCTATAAGGGACTGCAGTGTACCCTTCCATCTAATTACAACAACCCAAGCCTGCTCAATGGATATAATTACAAAATGCATATCTTCCACTACAATCATGGCTGATTGCGGTTTCATGCAAATATCGTGGGTTTTAAACAGACGCAGTGATGTTATTGGTGAGCTCCAGAAGGTTTGGACACATTGCCTACGCTCTCTAATGCAAATGACACCATTAGGTGCTTTTGGCCCTGGGATAAAAATAAAGACTGTTTTGATGCATTTTAAAAAGCTTGTTTATCATACTGCCACAGAATGCAGTAACCTTGCACAGGAGATAGAAAAAGAGTGCTCATCACAGCATCAACAGAAACTTATGTTGATTGTGTGTTTTTCTTTTGGACTGACTGGCTCGGTGAGTTTCTCTCACATTGTACCCACACCTGGGAGTGGCTTATTAACACTAGCTTAAAGTGGCCGGACAATGTCAAACAATGACAAACGCCTGCCAGCGGTTGCCCATCTATAGTTGAATTCCCAGGACAATAGATTGGCTCGCTCTCCCAAAGTGGTTCCATTCATTTGCAATTGCAGGCAAGAGGTCGTTGTCCTGAAGTGGGCAATCAAGAGGCGTGTGCATCTGCAGAGTGGAGGCACACACACGCACAGAAACATACACACATGCACGCCTGCATCCACAGTCCATACACGTAAAACCAGGCGAACACACATCCGTGCACACAGCAGTAGTTACACCGCCGCTGCAGCTAGTGTGGCCTAGAATAGCACGCAGGCTACATTCCTCTGCCCTCCCTCCGCTCGCCGAGGCGAACACACAGCAGACTGGTGGGTCACATGGACCAACGGTGATCTTGTAGATGAAGTGTTCATGCACATACCAGGGCAACACTCTCGCTGCACACACACACACAGACCAAATAGATAAGTGAGTGCAGACAAGTTGGGAACATGAATTTCTACACTAATGTTATGCTGTCTGATGCAGATGCTGCTGACTCCTACACACATGCATAAAAAAAACAAATATATCAATAATATTCCTATCTATCTATCGATCAATCTTTGCCAAAGCAAGTTTAAAATAAAAACAAAAATATACAAACAATAGGTAAAGATCCACTAAAACAAAGAAATTTGTATGCAGAGCTGTGTAATGTTGCAATTTTATGATAAAATATATAAATAAAAATAGGTTAAGTTTAACTTAAAAATACAAACAGAAAAATTAGATTTTGCTGTTATATATACAGTATATACAGATAAGTAAAGTCAACTTTAAAAATATAAAAATGTAAACATTGCAGTTAAAAAATATAAAAACAACTAAGTGAGAACTGTGTAAACACTGCAACATATTTTTAAGAAATGTATTTAGAGGTATGTGTTCTGTATATGTATATCTATCTATCTATCTATCTATCTATCTATCTAATTCAATTCAAAAGAGCTTTATTGGCATGAGAAACCTATGTTTACATTGCCAAATGTACATACAATAAGTAAAGATCCACTAGAATAAAGAAATGGTTAAACAGAGCTGTGCAACGTTGCAACATTGTGATAAAATATATAAATAAAAATAGGAAAAGTTTATTTTTGCTCATATAAAAGCTCAGAAAAATTTTGAAATCAAAAATGATAAATACAAATAAGTGAGAACTGTGTAAACACTGCATATGTACTGTACATGCATATCTATATATTATTAATACAACTTGTATTGTCATTATTCAACCACAGCAGCAGCTACTTTATGAAGACAAACAAGATAATCCAAATATTCTTTCAAGAAAGAAAGAAAGAAAGAGTTGCGAGGTTATTTAAATTGGCTCCTGTGTGTGTCACAGCTCTCCAACAGACCGTCTCTCTCTTTCTACGCCTATCTATCTATCTATCTATCTATCTATCTATCTATCTATCTATCTATATATCTATCTATCTATCTATCTATCTACTCAAGCAAGTGTGAAATAAAAACAAAAATGTATATACTAAAAAAATTGTGTATACGGTGCTGGGTAACGGTGCAACATTGTGATAAAATATATAAATGAAAATAGGTAAAAAAAAAAAAGGAAAAATGTAGACATTGTAGTTAAAAATAATATAATAAATTATATACATATATATTTAATATTATAACTGAAAATAAGTAAAGTTTACTTTGCTCTTATACCGTATAAGGGATGTACAAGTAAAGTTAACTTAAGATAAAAAGAAACAGAAAAATGTAGAAATCACAGTCAAAAATTATAAATACTGTGTAAACATTTTTAAGAATTGTATTTAAAAGGTATGTGTTCTGTATATGTACTGTACATGCATATCTATCTATCATTAATAACAACTTGTATTGTCATTATTCAACCACAGCAGCAGCAGCAGCTACTACTTATGAAGACAAACAAGATAAAGATAAAGAAAGAAAGAAGAGTGGAGAGGAGGTTATTTAAATTGGCTCCTGTGTGTGTCACAGCTCTCCAACAGCAGCCCCTCTCTCTTTCTACGCCCATGCACAATTCTATTAAGTAGGGCCAATAGGAACAAAGAAGAGGCAGGAACCGAGGCTCCACCTCTCCACCGACTGCCTTCCTCTGAGCTTTTTAGATGTACATAATCCCTGAGTTGACCCAGAAAATAGGCAGTCGTTTCAAGATCTGATGCGGCAGTCTTTGTGCTACACCGTCCTCCTTCAGCTCGAGCATGAAGCGTAACCCTGAGGAATACACACTGTAAGATTGAAGAGGAGCTTCGCCTTTTGCAGGAGGGAAAACTGTTCAAATAGACGAAGCAAAGTCGCGCAACTTTGTGAGAAACGTAGCGGATACGTGGTAAGTGTTAGCGGATTGATTTGTTGGAGGAATCGGTTTTTTTTTCAGTGTGTGTGGTGGTCTGCTGCTGCTGCTGCTCCATTGTTTGCATTCTCCTTGTTTCAAATGGATAATATTATTCTACAGTGGAAGATGATTCAATGCAAAACATTTAAACAAATCGGTGCAAAGTGATTGGTGGGGGGGAAAAGCCTTTTGTTGGGTTTGATGCCTTGTTAGAAAATGTGGTGATTCAGCTGTTGTGTGGAGAGATGTTGCATGATGTCAGTGTTCTTTGTTGCAACCTTACGTGCGTAAAATGTAACCGATTTTTTCCCCTCCTCTGCCTCAGCTGACATAGATGCAACATAAGATGGGATTTATTTAAGCAATGCATTAATGCGATGCACGCATTTTTCCTCCCTTTTTTTTAGTCGATCCTCGTCGTGCATGAATTATCTAGCTGGTGGAGGAAAAAAAAAAAATGTACCCAAACAATGTATGTTTTAACCTGTAATTCCGACCTGGGCGTTCATTCCCTTTTTGGCACAAAGAGGAGGGGAGGTTTTTTGTAGGGAAGACTAAACATGCCAGTAAAGATGTTCAGTGGTCGCCCCCCAAAAAAGGCAAAACAACCTTGCAGATATTTCTATTTATTTGCCCTGGAAGGAAGCGTTTCAGTGGTTTAACTTGGAGGTGTGACATTACAAGGAAAATGATTTTCTATGAAGGTGAATTGTGTGGTCACTTATAAGAGAAGTCAAATGGGTATGAACCATATCATTGCATTCACACATGGTACTATTGTGTTGTGCATCTTAGTGGTTAAAATGGACAGCTATACATATGCCATGTCAGTCTTGATCCAGCTTTCCCAAACATCTCGTCTGCCCCGTGCGATGTTCTAACAAGCGTCTCCTCTTCTTGTTCGTATAGACAGGAGGCATGGCAGACCATCTGATGATGCCCATGAATCACAGCTCAGCGGGCGCCAGTCTCCACGGTTACAGGATGGGCATGAATGGCGGCCTGCCGGCGGGTCACCAGCAGCATGCCAACCAGCAGGGCATGCGGGCGCTGCCCAACGGCCAGATGATGCACTACGGCGGCGGCGGAGGCGTCCAGGCCAACATGGAGACCGCCATGAGGCAGCGGCAGGCCATGGTCGGCGGACCTATGAACGGACAGCTGAACGGGGCCCAGATGGGTCACCACCAGATGACCTCTGGGAACATGATGTATAACGGGCAGCCCCAGCAGCAGCAGCATCACCCTCAGCAGCAGCAGCAGCAGCAGCAGCATCACATGCACCCACAGCAGCAGCACCAACAACAGCAGCAGCACCAGCAACAAGCCCAGCACCCGCAGCAGCAGCAGCAAGCCCAGCACCCGCAGCAGCAGCAGCAAGCCCAGCACCCGCAGCAGCAACAACAGTTCATGAACGGAGGAGGGTTAACGTCCCAGCAGCTCATGGCCAGCATGCAGCTGCAAAAACTCAACACCCAGTACCACGGACATCCACTGGGGCCTATGGGTGGGAACCACATGGGGGCCACGACCCAGTACCGCATGAACCCGGCCCAGCTGGCGAGCATGCAGCACATGGCCGGGCCGGCCCTGGCCCTGAACGGCATGGACGCGGACATGATTGACGAGGAGGTTCTGACCTCGCTGGTCATGGAGCTGGGCCTGGATCGGGTCCAGGAGCTGCCAGAACTCTTCCTGGGCCAGAATGAGTTTGACTTCATCTCAGACTTTGTCAGCAAACAGCAGCCCAGCACCGTTAGTTGCTGAGAGGACCTGATTTGGTGAATGGGGCACAAATGGAGACATAAGAATTGTCCAGGGTGGATGAAGAGTGCTCATCTCTTCGCTTTTTATTTAGTGAGCACCTCCCTGTACAACTAAGCCCCGGTTGCGGCGCCCGGGTGTACAGAAGAGAACTCTGGATATCCACAGGGAACACACAGTCTCACATGTGCTAGTGGCCAGAGGGCGGCTGGCTTTTCAAGGCCGAGCTCCACCTCTCCCATTTCCTGGACATGAATGTAATAAAGAAATGCTGAAATTCTTAAAAGCCACTCTGAACAATGCTATGACACTGTGTAGCCTCCTAGCCTGGACTCCATGACAGTTTACCAGTTAAAAAGGTGTATTTATTTATTCCTATCTGAGAAAACTGATATAAAGAACAACCACCCTCTCCATTTTTTGGGAACCAAGTGGTTTTAATGATTTTTTTTTTCTTTCTGAGAGTAGGATGGGGGAGAAAATTTAAATTAAGTTCTCTGCTCATGATTTTTTTTTTTCTCATTCTATTTGGCCTAGTATTTAAATAAGCTCAGATGACAAGGTCATCCAAAAGAGAGCCTGGATTTTCTATCATAAGTCAGACGCGATAGATCTCATTTGAATGGGAGCCTCATCCAGCTTTTAAAAACGGTTCACTTTTGTTAAAGTGCTGCCTTTTTAGATGTGATGTTCTCAAAAAAAAACCTACTGCTTTTACTGTATGAAGCTGTATAACTCCAACATGTCCACACTGTTGTGTTCTATTGGAGATGTAGAACCGCCTTAATCGCGCAGATTCTTATTTATTGGTTGTTTATATTGTCCCCTTTTTGTGGTCAAGATGGGGGGATGGTCTTTGTGAAGGGGGTTTTGAGGATCAATAAAGATGGCCTGGATAGAAATGTGGCCTGCTTTTCCATTCATTGCACAGTTCTCCCCCCCCCCCCCCCGGGCAGCGGGGAGCTAATAGATAAGTGCTTAAGTTAACCTGTGGGTGAAGGGAAACCTCACTTCCTTTCCAGTCTGGGATGGAAACATTTAAACGGATATAAAATGTATGCTTTGCGAGGATATATAATCAAATCAGTTTTCAGTATCCTATATTTTCCCTTTTCATCGCTAATAAGGTCACTGATAGGAACATGATTGACATGCGGTGATACCGACATGTTTCTCTGCTGCTTAGCAAATGAGGAGCTGTATTATATGTCGGTGTACATCTGATATTACATCTCAGGTAGTGATCGCCAAATGTGATTTACTATTCAATGTTTTTCTTGGTGGTGTTCGAAGCAAATGCCATGCACTGACATAGGCGTTAAGCGTGTTTACCATAATGGCAAGATATTCATTCAAAGGTTGGTGGGCTTACAAAAGCAGCATTTGAATAATACTGGTTTCTCTACAGCACCAAAAACATTTGTTTCTTTTTCTGTGTGTAAAGAGTAATGTGTGTGTGTGTGGTTGGGGGGGGAGGTGAAAATGACCAAAGAATGCTTACCTTGATGGGGGTTTAACTGACTTAAAGCTTGTAAGCCCTGACTCAAAGACAGCGCTGCTCTCTGGTCAGAGACTATTGGCTGTAAATAATAACAAATGACAAATTCAGAGCAACCCCTCTCCAGTTTTAGCCGCAGCCAGTTTTGAGGAGTAAAACAATTTCCCTCATATAATTGCGTTCATTATGAAATGAGGGTAAAGAGATTCACTGCGGTGGGTGAGTTTGCTGGATTGTTTCGTGCCTGCGGGCTATGAAAACGCTTGATTGAGGTCATGTTGGGAATGTCATCACCGCGTCTAGCTTTTCACATTGTCAACAAAGGCATCTTTAGTGAGTAACGAGGGGAAAATGAGAGCACTGTTACAGGAATAGAGTTTGCTGATTGCTCAATTTTTTTTTTTTTGGAGTCCAGTCTGCTCTTAAAGCAGCCTCATTTGTCCAATTGTGTTAAAGGCTGCTCGATTTGAAACTTGGTTATCACGGATGATCCAAACTGAAATATCCTGGCCTGAATGTGGGCTTGTTTCAAGTAACAGAGACTAGCTTAAGGGTGTGTATGTGTGTGGATTTTCTTGGCTTTGCGCTGTCAAGAGAATGGCTCATAAGTAGGCCAACAGCCTTGGCACGGTGCTTCGTAACGGTTGCAGGTCCCCTTGCCCAGTGCCAATCTGGTGAGATGGTCTTCTGGTGTGAGGCACATGGGGCACGTTGGCACACAGTCAGAACTCTGTCGCCTCACATATCTCATAATTGTATGCTGCACTGTGAGCTCCTTGTTTAGCCCCAATTAAATGCAGAGGTTTTTGTTGCTTGATTGTGACTGCAGAGACGAATGGTTAACTACGCCAAACAGCCCTGTTTGCTCTCCCAATCCCTTGTTATGACTGCCGCCTGCCTCACAGGGGCCGGTCTAGACGCATGCTAAGCAGGGTGGGACACTCGGAGACGTTTACAGTTACTTCTTGCTCTCTCTCGTTTTCGGCCCACCCACATCAACTGCTCAATACAACGCTGTGTGTCTTCCTGTGGCAGCTCGCTGGTTTCTCAATATAAGTCACAGACCAAAAGCCACATTCTCAGAGAGAGGCAAAGTGAAAGAGACATAAGAAGGAGGGGGGAGAGAAAACATAAGGATCCCTCTAGTTTACATTCAGAAATTAGGTGTTTCGTTCTAGTCCTCGGGGATTTCTTAGCTGGGTTTTCCCACAACACTTTCCACTTAAAGCCCTTCAATAAACACCACGCGTGGTATGTTAAATGCAATCCAGATAACATTACTCCCTGCTGCCACATATCTGTATGTGAACTGTATACGTCTATGCATTGAGCACTGTCTAGTTTACTGTTTTCCAGGCTTTGGTCCAGCTGGTGCCAAGCCTGAGCTCGAGGTAATCTCGAGGCCTTAGCGCCAATGATGGATAGGTGGTCATTTGCTGTTGTCACGCATGGCCAGGTCTTCACACACACACACACTCACAGCATCAGCACACAACCTGATCAAACAGGCTAACAGGGATACCTCAATATCAGTGTGGAGTCAGGAGAAGATAACGGATTTATGTGTCATCTCTGGTCATTGTGATCCTTGCACCTACAGTATGTTGGTAGATTATGGCAGATCTGTTATTGGTGTAAATAAGAAAATCACATGAGTGAAAGTACATCCAGAAAATAGTACTTAAAGGTACTCTATACGATATCCAGAGCACTAATATAGCAGCAAACAACTATCTGCTATGTATAGATATAGAAGAGTAATGTCTACCTGAGCAAAGTGTGTGTGTTGTAATCCAAGCTTCTCTGTGCTTTGTTGACATCGCCGGGCTGGCCACACATGCCTTTTAGGGCATGTTAGTTCATGTGAGCGTGTTGCTCTGGCTAGCTAACGGGCACTGTTCTCATACGGTGCTTACAGCTGATAACGCCAAAAGTGATCCGTTTCATTCTGAAATGTCCGCTTTTTCAAAAACAACATGGCTCAGTTCGATACTTTTGTTTCAAAACTAAACTCCTCATCTTGTCTCTGACGTCAGATGATTTGCTACCACTACACTTCATAGTGATGTTTGTTCAAACCGAGAGACTGAAGTCTCATCTGTCAATGGATTTAAATGAATGTCTCTGACTGCATTAAATGCAGAAAAATAGAATAGTGTCCAGGTCCTAACATCTGTCACTAAAGGAATGTATAAAAATAAGACACGTCTTCTGATTAATCTAAAAAATCTGACTTTAACAGAGAAATTTGTAGCTTTGTGTAGCACATCTCATCTCATCTATTCTCCTCCTTTGCCTGCTAAACATGCTCAAAATTTCAAATAACTTCACCTAAACGCTAAAACAGTGCTGCTTCATGATACCTAAAAAAATACTACAATAAACTTTAAAATATTAAAATGCAATACTTTCATTAGTCCCCCGGGACGGCGTTATTAGCTGTAACCTTTAGCCTCGTTTGCACCATTAGATATCAGCCGTCGCCATGTTGGGAGCTGTGCGGACGCAATAGTAATGCTCCCAATCTCGCATTTAGCACCTTTTAATAAAGATAAACATGTACTGGAAATTAGTCATTTCTAAAGAGCATGACACTGAGTGTTACCTTTCATTGGAGTGCTACTGCTAATTCTTTTTTTTTACAAAAAAGAGTCATGTCAAGAATCCCCCAGTGTGAATAACTGTGAAGCAAAAGAGTGAAATTCACAATGAGAGTGAGAAGAAAACTCCAGTTTCCCAGATGAGAGGATGAGTTATTTATTGACAACAAGGGGCATGTTTCTATCTCTGTGTGTGAATATCGTGTGAAGAGGGCACATGTTTGAACTTGTCTGCTTTAACAAGAGAGTTTGCAGGTTTTTGGCATGTTTTGTGTTAACCTTGTGTGGCTGTGTGTAGTGGTGTACGACTGTGTCTGTGTGTGTCTGTGTGTGTGTGTGCTGGCAGGGGGCAGATAAACAGCAGATCACTCAGGGCAGGGTTCATTCAGTGGACATGTTGCTCAAGCCGAACTTCCTGATTTTCTAGCTGAACAGTCACCTTGTATCTTCACCTGACATGTAGTCTTATTGGACGCTACTCTTGCTTCAACACCTCATCACAAAAACACTAACATATCACAAGATATCTCAACGCAACAGGCTCTGGAAAACATCAGTTGTTGCACTGTTGGATTCCGCTCCCGGGCTTTTTAGTAAAGCTCAGCATCTTCTAAGCTCTACAAAACCTTTCCTCTTTCTCACACGAGGGGAAAAGCAATATAATCACATCACACTTTCTTTCCCAGAGCCACATAGTTTAGCTGCGTCTCGGTAATTGTTTTGTTTTCCATATGAATCCAGCTGAGGAGGCTTTTTAAATGCAGCCGTGTATACCATGTGAACGCAGGCTCCAGAGGTAAGTTTGCTGATTTTGGCATGTCGGGGCAGGTGACATAGAGGTTGCCTAGTGACTAGCAACTCCTCCTCCGACCCCCCCTCCCCAAAATCTGGGGTTGAATGGTTTTTGCCAGCTCTTTGAAGTAGAAGGAGGGGGTGTAAATAATTTATTTTCCTGCACACAGCTGACACTTCTCCGTCGAGCCGGCTCGAACACATCGAGGTGTCCCGACAATGTCCAACGGTGGTAAATATTCGCAACAGTGGCAGAAAGTTAACCTTGGAGTCAGCGCATACTGAGACTGGGGACATCCCTTGTTAAAATGTTGTCTTTTTTAATTATTACTTTTTTTAACTGCATGGATTACCAGATGGAAAAGGTTTTTTTATCACGTAATTCAAACTGATTCAGCCATAGAAATGAGCTTAAATTACCCTTTAAACTGCTTTATCGTTTAGCAGTTTGATGTGTCAAAACCTGCCAAGCAGATTACGAGGAGATACTAACATTTAACAGCAACACTTTAGTAATGTACAATCCAAAACAAATGCTACCCATTTGAAGCTTTAAATATTACATTTTTGTTGACGGGATATTCCTGTCGTAACACCTTACTGTACAATATAATGGGAGAGCTGAATCTGACAGCCTCAATAAAGATTGAACAGTATAAGCTTCACAGAGGTAGTATTTGTTGCAAGGCTTTTTCAGGAGTTCATATTGTGTTCACCTCCTGTACTGGCAATTTTATTTGAGTCAGGCTCGTTTAATGCAAGCAGGGATATTGTGTGAGCTTGCCCGGGAGAGTTACAGGTTCGTAGGTTAGAATAGAGGGAAACAGTATTAGCACAGGCTATGTTCTGTACACAGTGTCTTTGTGAGCAGGGCTTTAAGCCTGCGTGCTAATCTGGTGACAGTGGCAAGCACATGCTACCAGAGACAGAGTAACAGGCTATAGGCTGGGGGTGGATTTAATACAAGAGAGCAGTTCTTGTGAGGCTTTGTGTTATCCTGCTGCTGAAATCTCCATATACTGTGATATCAATGTGTTAATGCCAAAGGGAAATCATATGCTCGGCGTATTCACCTGTGTATTTGTTGTTTTTTTTGTGATTTTATTTGTGCTTTCTTTTCTTTTTTTTTAAACTCATGGATAGATAATACCCGCGCTGCCGTGTGACCAACATTTCCCTCGTAGGAAAATCCTGACATTAGCCGGCCCACACCATCTGTAGGCACGAGGCTGACAGAGTGTGAGCGTGTCGGGGTGAGGGCTGTCAAGACAACGGTCTTAGCAGATTTTATCTCCCAATCAGAAGTAACTGGAGGCAAGCAAGCCTGCGGCCTCATTTATAGAAGGAAATCAGATTTTCGGTCAGTATCATGTACGAGAAACATCATTTTTTGTTAAAAAAAAGGCTTTAGGTGTACTTCCCTGAGATGTCATGGTTCCCCTGAGGTGTGATCACATTTTTCCTTTTCCATCCCTCATTACGTGGTTATATAAACCCTCAGAAGTTTTGTTCTACCGGTGACCAATAGCTGACAAAAGTGTCTGCAGAATGTGTGGAACTCACTGCATTGCAAAATAATAAAATATATAATATATATTAAATATATAATATTATAACAATTATATAATATACTGTATATAGTACACATTTCTATTGCCTCCACACGGCTCTAGACATGGTGACGGATGAGCCAGCAGCTAGCAGCTAACGGTGCTAACAGCGCAAACAGTGACCACAACGGCATCACTTCTGACAGAGCTAACCGTGTTAACCTGAGGGGGAACCAGTAGGTGGGCTCTACGCTTCCGTAACAGCACCGTTTCTTTGGTTCAGTGTTATCGACTGTAACCGCCCTATTAGAGCAGTGCAGAGCTGCGGTCGTGAGCTAGCCAGTGGGGCACGCTGACATGCATGAACATGCACTAAAAGCACGCGTGGCCGGCCCGGCGATGTCAACAAAGCACAGAGAAGCTCTTACAACACACACAGCGGGAGAGCGACTTAATTCTCTGCTCAGATGTACAGTAATCCTCTATATACATAGCTAGTATCGTTAATAGTAATAGTTATTTGCTGCTATATTAATGCTCTGGATATCATATAGGGCACCTTTAAACAGGGACAGTTAATATCCGGAGTTACTGAAGAGTGCTTCTGTGTACTCACAATTCTTGAAGCATTTAGAAAATGCACAATCATGAAACATGATCCAAAGATCAACCTGACAATTTCAAATTCAGTATGTTCTTTAATGACTGAGGGCTTCGCAGACACACTGAGACCAGCAGGACGCTCACCCCAGAGCACCTCCACTGTCAGCCCAACGGCATGCTGGGAATTCTGGTATCAGCTGGAGAGAGTGGAGGACTGAACATCTTGTTTTATTTGTATTGTCTCTCTCTAACTGTGCCAACACTTGTCTGCAAGAGCTGCACCATGCCATGCTGGCTCTGTAGAGAATACGGTATTTCCATGCCATAACATGACACCCGAAGCAGAGACCTGGGAAAGTCGTTTTTTCTCTTCTCACGGTTATGACTGATCTGTGAGCCCGCAAAACTTCCTTTCATGCATAGTGAAACTGTCTAGCTGCTTTATAACTTTTGGGGCAGACAGTGGATGACTCAGGAGCACTGCACAGCATTGTTGGTAAATATCACAGGCAGAATTCCCCCAAGGTACATAATACCACTGTATGTCATATCTATAAAGATAATCTATCTTGTATGTTTTCAGAGAAGCCAGCCAGTCATGTTGAATAGTCACCTCAACACTTTAAAAGACCTTCTATGCCTTTCTGGCCCATCAGCAACACACAAGAATGGCGCCTGATAAAAATCACACCGTAGCGTTAGGCGCTAAAGTAAAATCTCGCTCCACAACCTTCACAAACACAATATGCAGCACAAGGAGCTGTTATTTCTATAAATAGCGCTGGCTTCACGCACAACACTTTGGCTACTATTACACATCAACAAGCACAGGCATCAGCCACGAGCTCGGAGCTTGTCACATGTGCCTGAGCATAACACACAACACACAGCACAGATTGTGAGTATGTGTCATATGCTCACACACAGAGAAATGCATTCATACTCATCCATGTCAGTTAGAATCAGTGGGTTTGGTCACTGCTTTCAGCCTTACGTGACATGTTTTCCTGTTTTCACTAGGAGGATGTGGTTAGATTTTTTTTTTTTTGTCTTTCTGCCGAGTTGCTTCAGTAGACAAGTCATTTTTCGCCCACAAGCCTAATGGCCCACTCATGTACCGACAGAGACAATGACTGCAACGTTTACCAGAAACAGCATGAACAATAGGTTTGACATAATCATAAAAGAGAGGCTCTTTGAATAATGGACAATACATGAAATAGCTGCACAGAAATACAGGAGATTCTGACAACGGAGCAACCAAAAATAATATAACTATATGAGGAAATCTTTAGATGATGTAAAAATATCACTGAGATTATCATGCTGAGTCTACCAGATGGAGATATGGCCACCCATGGCAGCGCATGTCAGTGAATCCCAAGGAGAAACAGCAAGGAGACACGACTGCAAAAAGGTAGACGAGGCTGTGCTGCTCCCTGTTGGCAAACTATTGTAACTACATTAAAAAAAAATAGTATATGGCACTAAATGCATTTTTCAAAATCAAATTAGGAATTAATAATTTACTAAGTAGTAAAATAATTATAAAAAAGCATTTACAGTCTCAAAATGTCAGACTTGTCAAACTTAGTCTTTACGAAAAGGTCAGGCAATTAAAGGGACAAAAATAGTGCGCTAATTAATACAAGAAGTGAACAAAACTATGTAAACAAGATGTAATCACAAATTGTGGCTTTAAAGCAGCAGTGGATAGCAAATATGATTAAAAAAAATATATTTTTATAGAACGCTCATTATATCCTGACAGTAGTGCATGAGACAGGTAATTGAAAAATGAATGTGCCTCTGTGTCCTCCGGTGCTCCTAATGGCATCTGCAAGATTTCACAGACCGGAGGAAAACAACCAATCAGAGCCGAGCTGGAGCCTGCTGTCTCTGAGCAGCTGTCAATCACTCACAAATTTCAATCAAACGGTCAAACTAGGCAGCACTGATCAAATATGAATCAATATTCTGTTACTGTAATGACTATTTCTCGCCTCAAAAACAGAGCCATGAGGAGGAGCAGAAGTCTAGTTTTCTCTCAGAACACTTGAATTACAATATGCTGAAAGGTTATTATGAAACTTTTGCCCAATGATGCCAAAACCGTTGTGCCTACTGAAGGTTTAAAGGTCGGCATTACAGAACAAAAAGCACAGAAAAAAATAAACCAACAGTTGAATTATTATATATTTATTGAACAATGTTAAGTATGATAGGGCTCTCCATGTAGGAACTCTAATAATATAGTATAAAAATTAAAAAAGTACAAATAACATAGACAAGACAAGGCATTGTAAACAACATCCAGAATAAGAATAAAGAAACCGATTTCCTCATGGCAGTATTTTCAGAATAAAGTGATTTTCTTCCTTTCATAAAACGTGTTTTTCCTCCCCATAATTAATATTGTTGCAGCTGCAAAATCGTGCCTCAAACTGAGACGTTAACCAGAAGCGTCCCAAGTATTGGGATGAATGCTTTCTTTTCTTCCTTTAAGGTTCTTTTAGCATATCCCACACAAACTGTTGAAAAAGGCAAAAATACAAGTTTATATATCCATGAAGTACAAAATATGAAATGTACAGAATAAATGAAACATAATAAAAGCAGGCCAAAAACAGCCTTTTACAGTTAAAATGGCCACGTATGACTCTTCAAGTTATACTGAAATGCAAATGAAATGACGGACGAGTGGGTGATCCTACGTATCCCATGCTGCCTTAGGGCTGGATTGTGCTACACAAAATAAACATTCCTCATTGGATGAGGTCAGGACAGGGTATATAATACCAGATATGGTGGTCCGATGGAAGCTGCTACATGTAAATGGTCAGTACATGTCCAATATGTAGTGCATGATATACTGATCCTAGAACAGGGAGATGGGGTTGGAGTTTAGTCCTTTGGAAGGCTGCGGCTGCTCGGTGGACCTCCTCAAGCCCGCTTGAGCTTGTCGATGTGGAAGGTGAGTTTGAGCGCGGGACCGAGCTTCAAGCCCATGTATTTCATCATCATGTCGCTACGCAGCAACAGGAGTGCTTTGCCGTCAATCTCCTGTCGCAGAGAGAGGGAGGAGAAATTGAAAGAATTGTTCTTTAGCAAAGCTGTCCAACAACTTAAAGGGATAGTTTAGGTGTTTTGAAGGGGTGTTGTATGAGGTACTTATCCATAGTCAGTGTATTACCTACAGTAGATGACAGTCGGCACGCCCCCGGCTTGGAGAAGGAGCTACTGCAAAGAAACAAAGCAATGTACTGCTGTGGACAGGGCCGGCAGGAAAACTTATTTTAGCCACTTAAAAGAAAAGCCCACCTAAAAAAAATAATTCAATATCAGTTTAAGTGTATGCTATATTTAGAATTTTTTCACCGGTTTACCTTGCTGTGAGACGGCTATACAGTCTATGTTTCCAGTGAGGAACTGAAGCTGTTATCTATGCTCTCTCCAAAGCAACCAGACTCCATTGAAAAAAGTGGAGTCTGGTGGCTTTGGTCAGAGCACAGATGGATACAATGGCTTCAGTTCCCCGTCGGAAAAGGCTGTCTGACGGCAAGATAAAGCGCTGAAAATATTCTAAATATTGCGTACACTTAAACCAATAGATTTCTTTTAGGTGGCTTAAATACGTTTTGCTGCCGGCCCCGTCCACAGCAGTACGTTGCTTTGCTTCCGTGCGGTAACTCCTGTCTGTTTCTCCAAACTGGGGGCGTGCCGACCGTCATCTACTGTAGGTAACACACTGACTATAATACCTCATACAACCCCACTTCAAAACACCCAAACTATCTGTGCAAATGTACTAAACAAAAATCATTGTCTAGTGTAATCTAAAAAGTGTATATATACTATACACTATATATACTTAAGTTTATATTTTCTAATGCAGAATACAGTTATTTTAACTAATCATCTTTTACACTATGAGAAAATACATACATGTTTTCTGAATAGGTCAGCATGTGGTGCCAGCACTGGGTCGATATCTCTGATATACTGCATGACATCCTCCACTGTCCACAGGTTGGGGTCCTGACCACTCGGCCTCGGGCTCTCCCGGAAACTGCCTGAACCTGAAATCCATGAAGACAATCATTGATCCATTAAAGCTGCAGTCGGTCACTTTGAGCAAATATGATGTAATTTGTGAAAAACAACATGTTCCTCTGCCTCCTCCTAATGCTCATATTAGCATTTGCAAGTTTTCACCCAAAACAACCAATAAGAGCTGAGCAGTCTCTACAGCAGCTGTCAATCGCTGCTCACGAAACTCGCAAACTTTAATCAAACAGTCAAACTTGGCAGCGCTGATCAAATATGAATCAATATTCTGTTACTGTAATGCCTATTTCTCTTTGCAAATTTCATGAGCAGTGATTGACAGCTGCTGTAGAGACTCCTCAGCTCTGATTGGTTGTTTTCCTTCAGTGCTGTGAAATCTTACAAATGCCATTATGAGCAGATTATCGGTCTCATACACTACTGTCAGGATATAGTGACCGTTTTATAAAAAGGATTACATTTTTATCATATTTGCTTAAATTTACCGACTGCAGCTTTAACTCACCAAGCACTATAGTACACTTAATCTTGCATTACCAAAATAACATTAAGAAAAATACTACTTGTTGATCATGGGCCTATTTAACTTTAATTTATAATCATGTGAATTGCCGACAAACACATTTGACTACAACCTTGACACAGAATGTTGTATAAAAAGAACAAATCCACTGTTTATAGACTATATCCACCACCTAAAGTGATTTAGAGAGGTTTAAAAGCTTTAAATCTATAAGCGTTATTCATCTTTTCAGCTATTCAACACTCTATTCACCTACTATAAGATGTGACACAAATCATTATCAGCTTTAAAAACTGTATTGGTTAAAGCCTACTTACAGTTGAGTCAATATGAATCTTCTGATTTAAGGCTGCGTTCAGACAAACACAGCCCCCTCATTCATTGGAATGGGGCCTTTCTGGCGACGCAGCAGAGGTCAAAATGCAGAGGGCTCCGGCAAAAAAATAAATGCAGGGTCGTCATCTGGCAAAGTGTTATGTTGGCCAATTGAATATGAGCAAGCGCATGTTGCTGGTAGATTATTTTGCAACGTGAATGCCGTATTTCTACAGTTTACCTCAACCTTCGCAATGAAAGAAAACAATTATTGTTGCCGTGACAACTTTCCAGAGTTTTGAAATCCTGTTTCAGTATTTTATTTTTTTTGACAAGCATTCAAACTCATCTTCCCATTTTTTGTTTTAAATACAGGTCTCTTTTGGGTCTGATCGCCCATTCAGGTAACCTGATGCTTTGTTACACAGAACCATCTGAGAAGCCGTCATTGAACGCTGTTTGGAAAAGGGCAGGCACTTTCAAAAGATACTTCAAATTCTTGCCGAAGCCAGCTGAGAGAGGAACGAAAACATCTATTCCATTGAGAAAAACCTTCAATGCCACTCTTTGCTCTTCTTTCAATGAAGAAATACTCTCCAGTTCTGATATAACTGACGTTATTATAGCATCTACGCTAACCTCTTCAGGAGGTTGTTTTGAACAACAATGGTGCCTCCCCGTGTTGTCACACAGACCTAAACCATGCCTGTAGCTATGAGGAGCTCCTCACGGGACACTAATTGGTCCACACAATTGCAATACTTGAAGCCTGACAGGACAGCTGCCGTGCAAGGTAACCATTAGGAGCAATTCAATCGCGTCACTGAAGCACTGAAATGTTGTGCAAACGCACACTGCGACAATGTTTCCTGTATCAATGTCTCTTCCTACCTGTAGAGTTGTTATGATGCAGCAGCTTGGAGGGAGACCTCAGGCCGGGAGTTTGTACCGTCGAGTTTGGAGAGAGAGGGCTCTTCTTTAAGTGCTCTGATGTGGCGACATTCTTCTCCATGAAGGACTCGCCTGAGGGACACACATAAGACTCAGCAGTGAGATGAAATAAACACACTGACTGTCCACCAGAACATATATAAAGAACTTATCACTAAATGAAATAGAGCAGTGCGAGATGAGAGACGAGCCCATTTCTCCAACATTATCACAGCCAAACAATCCCAGAATACTATTCTCAACCATAAATAACAATTTAAATCCACATTCAACATTAGACTTAGTAGACCAAGGACCAGTTGCATAAACTTGAATTAAGACTAGTCTTGGCCTTAGATTAAAAAACTAAAATGAGAGACCATATAGCTCCTGTTTCATGTAACCTACACTGGTATCTTTTAGAACTGATTTTAAAGTCTTTCTCTTAGTTTTTTAAAGGGCAACTTCGGTATTTTTCAACCTGGACCCTATTTTCCCAAGTTTTTGTGTCTAACTGACTAATAGGGACAACAATTGAACAAAAATTGACGACTGAAATTGGTCCAGTATTGAGGGAGAGCGCTGTAGACAGCAGCGGCTCACAGGCTGTATTATGGTGCTATTGGGGCAAGCTGGCACTGTCATTTACATCCACTAAAAGTGCTTGTTTTTGCATGACAGGTTCTGATTGTTATTGTAAGTGTCTGACATTTATAGTATACGGATACGGATATTCTGATTTCACAACGAGACTTCTCCTTGAGCGGGACTGGGACACAAGTAGGGTCCTTTAAATAATGTCAGACACTTATAATAACAATTTGAGCCTGTCAGGGAAAAAACAAGCATTTTTAGTGAACGTAATGTTACACTGACGCTGCTCACTTGCACTCGCAGCTCATTTCAAGGCTGACAGTTACAGCGTTATCCCCCAATACTGGAAAAATTTAAAAAATTGTTGTACACATTAGTCACTACGACAGAAACATGGGAAAATAGGGTCCAGGTTGAAAAATACCGAAGTTACTCTTTAAGGCACTAAATGGCCTCACCCCCTTTTATATTGTTTTTTATGATTCTCCATGAATCCTAAGATCCTCTAAAGCTGCTCATTTAACTTTTCCCAAGATCACCACAAAAACCTTTGGGTACTCTACTTTTAGCCACTTCGCCCCGAAAATATGGAACACTCACGGCCTTTAAATGTTAGACTTACTGACGACAACTCAAAACATATATTTTTAATATAACCTATAACTAGCAGCTGTATGTTTTTAATCTTTTATGATTTTCTCTCATTTTTAGATACTGTAAACTTTTGTACACTTGTTTTTGCTGTTGAATTGTAAAGCATTTAGTGTTGCATTCTGTGCATGAAAGGTGGGAAACATTACAAAAAGTGGTCGCCAGCCTAAAAAAGATCTAGTATAAATATAGTGATTAAAATGCTCCATGCACTGTGTGACATATTTCACAGCGATATGCCTATAACCCTCAGAAAGTATGACAGTGATTTGAGTGTGTGTTCTGGCCTTCTGTAAAAGTGGAAGGCCCTTTTAAAGGGGGATATTACCCTTTTATATAAATCTCTTCAAATATTCCATTAACTTAATTAAAATCTAAGGAAATTGAAAGATGATTAAATGATTAACCTCCTGCTCCAGAACTTAATACGACTCACTCCTGAGCCAAGAGCTTCTTCTGTTTTACTACCTCCTAAATATGATGATATGAGGCTTTACTGGACAACTGAGCAGTCGATTATTAGAATTTAAATGTGCTTCATAAAACGTGGTGCAGTATTAGAGTTGAGAGCCACTGATTGTATAAATAAATACTATACACACACGAGTGGAAGGCTTGTTTAATCAGTGGAACCCTTTGATTTTAGTGTACTTTTAAAAACAGAAATTTACTAGCAAGGAACAGCAGGGTCTGTGTAACGCTTATCAGTTCAGTTTTCATTCATCCATCCATCATCTGTAACCCATTATCCTATTCAGGGTCCCAGGGGGGCTGGAGCCCAGTCATTGGGCGTAGGCAGGTTCTGAAATTTACTTTTTTCCCCTAAATGCCAGGCAAGTGTTAAATGTGTCTGCCACTCAGAAATTCCATCTGCCACTTTTGAAATATATCCCCTTCAAACAACTGTATTTGTTCAAGTTTCTGGCCAAAAAACTACATTTTATAAGATTACATTCTAACACGTCATGATAACGTTATAATTTACCTTTGCACAATACTGATTTTTAAAATGAATTTTTTAATAGAGCTTGAACGAATAATAATGTAACTCAATGGTATCTGTGAGCTGTTAGCTACGTTATTTAGCCAAGCAGGACTGTGCTGCCCACCGGCTACTAACAGCCAACGTTAACAAGCTCTTTTTCTGCCAATTTCAACACAGATTTGTTGTTCACAATATAGCATTATCAGGGAAGAATAGGATGTGTCCCCTCAGGTTTAGTAGCGCCACGCTGGTTTTGATCCCAAACAAACTGAAACATGATATAGCGTGCGTATGGTGTTACGTAATTGTGCATGCGTAACTGTCGGAAAACATCAATAAGGGGGATTCGATAGTCACAGAGGCATGCGATTCCAAGGAATCGGACAACTTTTCGTTTCCCATTTCCCTGTCGGCCAAAGTGGCAGACGGCCTGACGATTTTACCCGCCACTGCAAACAATTTACCTGCGTTTGGCGGGTGGCGGGTGCTAATTTCAGAGCCCTGGCAAAGGCAGGTTACACCCTGGACAGGTCGCCAGACTTTCACAGGGCAGACACATAGAGACAGACAAACATTCACACTCACATTCACATGAAGATTTTGGAGTTGTTTTAGAAAATTAAAAAAAATGAAAATCTGAGTGGTTTTTATTTCGACACCTATCGTAACGCCTGCATTCAAGGATTACATCCGGTCATGGCTGCGCAAACTTCCCGCTGTTGTAGGTGAGTCTCGTCGGTTTTTCCCTCTATATGCATTTTTCGGAGGCGCAAACTCATGGGAAGACTCTTTGTTTATGTAAATATACAGCATATAGCTTGATAGCCATATATAGCGATTTTACCATATTGCCTAGGACAAAAAAGCTGCTGAATACCAGCCATGCCCACCTCCACAACTTGCATATGTAGCTAACGTTAGCCTTGTTATGTTGTGTGTCCGTGCTTCATAAACGCTGTTGGGAGAAGGGATTTCTGCCAGAAAGCAAACTTCTCCCATGTGCTTCATAATCATCTGCAGATGCCCCCTCCCCGGCCCAGGTAAATGCAAACTGCGAGTCAGGAGGAATTGGCGCTATACATGTCTAAATGTTTCTGTGTAGATGCTCCAGCAGCTGAGTGATGTATGATCTGAGCTGTTGAATTAAAAGGTCTCCTGTGGTGATGCTGCTCTGGTCAACCTGCTCCCTGGCTGTGCAGCTGCTCCTGCAGATCCTCTTATCTCAACTCAAGACATTCCTGCAGCACTCCTCTGCAACAAACACTCAGCGTGTCCAGCTGTCTTTATAAATATGTTTCATTTACAAGTTTGTCCATCGTTTAGCTGTTAACCGACACATTGTAGTTACACATAGTTGCATAGGTGACCCATCCTTTGTCCTTTATACTTATTTTAATGAGGTAGTTACTGAAAACAGTCACCGCAGCCTCTTTAAGTCACTTCAGTTCAGATGTTAGATTTGTCTGCATTTTCTCAGGTGAAATCACAGTGTTAGGCAGACACAGCCTTTGATTTTGTACATAACCGGAGGTCAGAGGAGAATGGGCAGTGGTTCGAGATGATAGAAAGGCAACAGTAACTCAAATAACCACTCGTTACAACCAAGGTATGCAGAATACCATCTCTGAACGCACAACACGTCCAACCTTGAAGCAGATGGGCTACAGCAGCAGAAGACCACCCGGTACTAGCACCGGCCACTTTATTAGGTACACCTTGTACCTAATAAAGTGGCCGGTGAGTGTATATAGGACACATCTTTTATTACTGTTATATTAGTGAATTTGAACCCAATCATTAAAAGTGTTAATAAAGTTTACTTATTAGGAGTGAGCAAACTCGAAAAATCCAGCTATGTGTACTGACAGTGTTCTTTGTCCAGATATGGCTGCTGTCTGACTACTAATAAAACCAAAGCCCATAGTAGGAGAAACATATTTTTCCACTTGCTCTGAATACAAACAAGAAGAAAATCTGTCCTCTTTATAATTTATGAGGTACAGGAATGAGGCCCGGGGTGGAAAAAAAAAATCATAAATCACGACAATCACCAAAGTAACATACCGTCGGTGGAGTGCCGGGAGATTTTGGACAGTTTCTGAGGAAGTGGACTATTGTAGTCCTGGAGGAACCGCTTGGTGCCTCGGCCCGGGCCCGTCGTTAGGCTGTCTCCAAAACTTCTCCTCTCTGAAACCCAGCACACATGGAGGAAACAGGCACAGATGACGCAGTTAAGAGGTGAGAAAGGTACAGATAAGTGGACCACATTGTAAATCATTTGGTTACACTAATAACTAATTAATTGCTTTAGGAAACTAATAGATATTGTAATAAAGTAGTTTCATCTCTACATGATCACACTAGAAGGTTTTGACTTGTAGGATGTATGATAGGAGGAGATCTACAGCATTCAACAATCATCACAGCAATGAACAGCATATTTCATGCAACTTCTTTTACCCCACTAACTAATAACACTAATAAAGAACCCTGTTGTCAGCACACTTGTAAATAATGGCTGTACAGCTGGTAGCCAACAAAATTTCTTTTATGATTTGATTTATCTCGTTCCCAAGAAATCCAAACTCTAGGCACGGCACAAGTTATTTGCCTTTTGTACAGCCGTGTAAAATAGATACTCAGGGGAGGCATGTGGTGCACCTCCCTCGAGTATTTGCAAGATTTGTTTCTTAGAACGTTACTGCCAACTTCTCCACATGAGTAAGGCAAGATTTTCTTTTTGCTGTGGGGAGTTTTTATCTTACTAAAGAACTTACAAAAAAATAACACAAAATGAAAAGACCAGTACTGGTACCCCAACGGTTGGTTTATTAAGACATTAAAAGTATAATCTATATTAAATGTATTATGTGTCACTGATATTCTTGTCAACTACAATATGTACACTTGCAATCTTAACTGCTATCTGGAAAATGTGTAGTCTTCCTTTTGGTTTCCAGCATCATAAAAAATGCCTTCAAACTGACAAAAATCTCAACTTACCTGCTGTAAATCAAATATGGTGATTGCATTCACCAAATATTATCACAATGTAGATGTGCATGTGAAGAAGAGACGTTTTTTTACAAAACAAAACATGGCCAGTCCTCCCTCAGATATCGTGGTGTACAAATATGGAACACCGAAATACACGTTATCAAGAGCTCGTTGTCGTTAGAACATTTTAAAAAGAAATTATCATCACATTTAATTAATGATATCTAATTATCTTTTGATATGTTAAGATATATTTTCTTTTCTTCTGTACTGTTTTTTTGTATGTATTTCATTGATTTTATTGGATTGTTTTCCACTGTTTGGTTAGGAGTTTTCTGCACATTTTGTGTATTTCTTGTTGTTGTTTAACTTTTGTTGTATTTTAAAAATTATGTTAGTTTAGATCTTTCTTCCTTTTTTTATTGTTTTTATTCTCCTGGGGTTAAGGGGAGGTGGTTTGTATAAGCCTGTGGATTTTTGACCTCTCCTGACACATTTCTTCTTTTTTTTTCATTGACTGGATTTTGTGCAGTTTTATATACATGCAAATAAATAAATAAAAAATAAATAAATAAGAAAAGACGTCAGGAGAACCAATAATTCGGTATCTAGTCGATGCCAAATCCCCCCCCAAAAAGTGTGACAGTACTCGTTTTTTTACATTACCAGTCACCTTCAGGGTTCGAGACTAATGGTGTCCCGCCATCCCGGGGAGGGACGATAGAAAATGCACTATCAATGCATTCAGGGGATGCACCCTATTTCTTTCCTGATATGCTACATTGCGAACAACAAATCGTGTTGAAATCGGCAAGACGACAGCTCGTTAACGTTAGCTGTTAGCTTTATGCAAGAACAGCTAACGTTAACTAGCTCCCGTCCCGCTGATGTCAACACAGGAGGTGCCATTGATTTACATTATGATGTGCTCAGGCTCTATTCAGTAAAAACAATGTTGGGTGAAGGTAAATTCTGATGTTATCATGATGTGTTCAAATGTAATCTTGCAAAATGTAGTTTGCAAGAAACTTGAATAGATCCAGTTGTTTGAAGAAGATGTTTTCACAGCAATATAAAATAGATAACAGAGAGAGAATTATGACCTGAACCTCCTAACAGTAAAACCAGTATGCAAACCGTAATAAAGGAGTGAATGTTGAAGTACATGGGATTTATTGTATTACTTTTGTTATTTTACCGTGGTATCGAGAATCGTGGAATTTCACTGGTTTCGGTATCGACTACTAAATTTCTGGTATCGTTGCCATCCTTAATGTGAAGGCACAGCAGCAGGAGAACAGCAGCACTGACCTGTAGTGTACGTGTGACTGTCGTAGTGAAGGCCTCCTCTGGCTACAGGCTGGCTGCCAAACAGAGGATCGCAGTGAAGGTTGTGGCAGAGTTTCTCCAGGAAGCGGAGGACGTAGGTGACACTGCTGACTGTGGGCAGGGTCAGGGTGTGTTGCTGCTGGTCAAAGCAGGCTGGACAGGGCAAACAAATTCTGTTCAATTCAGTGTAAGATGGAAAAAATGAGTAAAAGAACCCGTTTGCTGATGAGTGAGAGTGAGAGTGAGCTTTACACAAAGGTATTTAGACCTCACATTTTATGTAACAATTACAACATAAATAAATGCACCACATGGTCTGGTAGTTTTCTGGTGGTTTTCTTTTTGACAACAGCACTACATTCTGTTAATTGAAGAAAGATGTGATCTCCACAACAAACAAGTAACAATAAAGCAACGTTTCATGAGAACTTTCCACTGAAGCAGAAGAGCGATGGGAGAGAAAAATCATAGTCCTTTATATAACGAGAGTTTAATCCCCACCTGAAATGACTTCACCTCCTTGCCCAGACTTGAGGCAGGAGAAGACGGTGGCCTGGTTGTGGGCGGAGTCCACACAAGCCTGAACACACTGCTGAAGCACCGAGGAGGCCCGGCCTGGCCCAAAGTGGTCCGGGAGCTGCTGGATACGCCGCTGGTCCAAATGGGGTCCCACCTTGCCGTACTTGTTTAGGTACACACAAACTAGGGGGGGAAAGCAACAAGCAGAGGAGTCAATATCAAAGAGTATGTGACTTATTTGATCAACAAAATGTTATTGTAATTTAATAAAAAAAAAAAAAAAGTCTATTCTAAACCTTGTTTACGTGTGTTAATGTCAGATTCTGTTGCCAACACAGCACAAAAAGGTGACAGTGTGTGTGTGACAGCATGACAGATGCCCTGAACATCCCAGACAGGTCTACCCATCAATAACAATGTGCAGTGTGTCCATGTCTGTGGACGTCAGGTACCTGTGGGGGCCTGTAGTGCAGAGTTGGGGATGGTGGCGTTGTCCAGAGGCACAGTGCTGGTGTCGGGCTCTGGAGTGCTGCTGGTGGGAGACGTGGGGACTGGATTAGGTACCACGCGCGGTTTCCTCTGGATACAAACACACACATTCAGACATTTTATAGCATTGGCCTCTTTGCTGGTCCGTTACCGTCAGTACAAATGATGTACTGATTTGAACTGTTGGATGGAGCGCAGAGAGGTTTGAGCATTGCCTTATCTCTCGCTCCATCCAGCTTCAATTTCGCTCCTGTACCACTCACGTCATGAGTTTGAAGCATGTCCGCCCCAGAATGTGTCTGTGTGTTGTGCACGGCGGCTGCGTACGATTGTTTCTGACTTATTGTGTGACATTATTCAGTTTGCTTAGTATTTTAAACATATTCTCTTGAGTTGTCGTCCAGTCTAACTGGTCAGAAAGGTGTTAAGTAACAACAGAGAAGAGAGCAGGATGTGGCAGAGCAGAGATAAATATAACAAGCTAATCAACAGGTGTAACATCAACTATAGTCATTTTTTATTTTCATAACTGGGAAAGTTTCAGACTAAACAACTAATGCAGCCAAATGCTATATTGTGATATTGCGTGGTTCAGCGATGTCTGTGTTAATGTGTATGTACTTGGACGGCTACGTACCTTGCTGCCAGGCTTTGGCCCTCTTTTCTTTGGGATCTTGATAGGTTCTGCCTGAGTCTGGACCTGCTGCAGAGCTATCCTCTGTGCCCAGTTGGCAGGCAGTCTGCCCCTGGTTCGCCCTGGGCCCGTCACCGGCCGTCCTGGGCCAGCCATGGCATCTTCCAGCCAGCCAGCTCTCTTTGCCCAGGCCAACTGCAAACCAAGAGCAAAGGAGCCAAGGAGTCAAGTGGGGTAAATCTTCATGCTGTGATACTCTAGTAGTCTCTGTAGTTGTAGGTTTTGAGTCTCTTGGTTTTGACATATATTTGCCCCTGAGATTTCCGCCAACACCCCGATACACTGGAATGAAATAGATGTCTGTGGTGCTCACAGCACTGAAAAATTCAACATGTCTTAAATTCTTAACATTTCTTTCTGGATAATCCACAGACCTCACTGTGGACAGATATAATCCCTTTTGAACACAAGAAATAGTCAATCTTTAACCTCCAGTGTATGGGGGAAGAGGTAGAAATCTTACACACGGATATCACAAAACCTGGGAAAATAAAACTCAAACTATCTGCATGGCTAAAAACCATTAGATGTAAATGATAAAAATGTTTTTTTGTAATTTCGGTGAACTGACCCTGCAATTAAAGGCAATCGTCTGTCCCTGATGGTATCTCTAAACCACTTCATGCCTACCTTATTGCCAGGCTTGGGCCCTCGTTTCTTGGGGATCTTGATGGGCTCCAGGCCTTTGCCTGGCTGGATGCTCGGTGGTCCCAACGCTGAGCCCTTCTGATTCCAGAGACCCGTCACCTTGGTTTTCCTGCGGCCTGGCTTGCGTCCTCTCTGACCTGGAGGTCTGCCCACCGTGGGCGTGGGGTGCATGGCTGGGCTCTCCACACTCCCGTCTGTCAATGCCCCGAGGCTCTTAGGCAGCACTACTGCAGGAACAAGGATGGAAGGATAGATAAAGGAGAGTTGAGTAAAAAAGCTGCGGCATAACAGTTAAAAAGAACTAATTAACAATTATAGCTGCAGGCTCCCCATTTAATCACATAGATCATAGAAATTTAATAACGTTTGAACAGCCGGAGCAGTTATTTTCTCATTAATTGCATTTGTGGGTTTAGAAAAATATTTCATAATATGAAATCTAGTAGGGCTGGGACGACGCGCTTATCTCCCAATTCGATACTATCACAATACTTGGGTGCCGATTCGACATGTATTGCGATTTGATATTACTTTTTATTGTGATTTTTGTTAACTTTTTTGACACTAGACCATGGGAAAAAAGTTGAATCATACACTTCTAGGGACTTTTACTTAGGAAAATATCTAAATTGATACATTAAACTGTTTGATTTTCAGCATGTATGTAGTCAGAGATGTCCTGCAGTCAAATATATCATTCATTGTCAGGCGTTATTTATACATTTTTTCCCAGCAACCCAAAAATCAAAGAATAAATAATAAAGACATTTCTCTCACAAATTAGTGGTTTTATACTTCTGGTAAATTTAATTCAATTAATCTTATTTCCATATATGTATTTTGTATATACAGTTCAGTTTGTTATGTCTTGAAGCGGATATGATGCCACGTTACTCAAGACTACAACAATAAAAGCAGTATCTTCCTTCTATCTCTACATATACACAAAAAAAGCCTTTACATCAAATCTGGCATTAAAAAAATTATTTCCAAATCATAAAAAAAAATAAAAAAAATTGCAAAACATAGAGGAATCTATTTTTTTTCCCACCCCTACAATCTAGACTCCATTATGTGGTTATGTGATGTTGATGACAGAAGACACACACATATTGGTTAATTCAAAATACAACTACACCACACACTAACCATGTAATATGCTCAGTCTAAACCAACACATAGCAGAATGAGTCATGTACCCGACTGCACACACATCGAACGAGCCTTTATGCTGTCGGCTACAATGTCCCCGTTTGACTCTAGCTGCAGTCACACACACACACATTACACACTCTCACAGCATGTGGCTCGTTACGTATTAGCATTACTCACATAGGCCATAAATACCTTTCTCAAATGTTGAACAACAAGTAATGTACCATTTCATTCTCACAATCTGTAGCGTCAAACTTCTCAAAAGTTCAATGCAGAACTAAAAACCAGACTGTTCATAACACCTGAGCTCCAGTTTCTCACAGCGGCAGAGAAGGTCAAACATTCTCAGCAGTGAAACATTTTTCCTCACTTGAACTTCCTTCCTCAGATACGAGCCTGATGACACCGCACTACACCTCTCAGACTGTGGGAGTGCTTCACAGTTGAGAGGAAAAGAGGGTGAGAGGTTACATCAAGAAGTGCACGCACCAGTTTGCTTCAGAGGACTGCTCATTCTGTGAATCTTAACCTTCCGGTGAACTCGAAGGGTTTAGTCGGCTTATTTCTGCATATGAATGAGCTCGCAGAACTTGAGAAATTCACTGCAGTGTGATTTCTCTTCATGCTAGAAGGATTACGGGAGGGGAAAATAATAGATGCAACAATTAATGATGATATGCTGTCTTGCTGTAAGACATCAATACATTACTAATGGTAATCATGGTACTTTCTCTCGCAATATTAAAGATTATCAATCCACAATACAACAAAAACACAACATATTTCCCACTAAGCTCTAATGATATCTACTTGGTAGTCGGTGTTAGTGGTGTTACATGGTGTTTGGGCATGCACTGATTAAATTACTTGCCACTTCCCCACCGTCGTTTTGCTTTTTTTTAGGGCCGTCAAAGTTAATGCGATAATAACGTTTTAACGCCACTAATTTTGAATGCATTAACGCAACTTGCAATTTTTAGGTTGTAGCGTGCTCAGTTTTAAATGTCATACTAGCTTGTCACAAAGGTGCCTAAATAGTGCTCTAAACTTTCGCTAAATTCTGGCAAAGAAAAACTAACATGGCCATTTTCAAAAGGGGTCCCTTGACCTGAAAATGTGTTCTGTGGGTACCCACAAGTCTCATGTCCACTTTATGATAATCACATGCAGTTTGGGGCAAGTCATAGTCAAGTCAGCACACTGACACACTGACAGCTGTTGTTGAGTTTGCCATGTTATGATTTGAGCATATTTTTTATGCTAAATGCAGTACCTGTGAGGGTTTCTGGACAATATTTGTCATTGTTTTGTGTTGTTAATTGATTTCCAATAATAAAAATATACATACATTTGCATATTTTTCCACACCCATGGTGATAAGAGTACTAAATACTTAACAAATCTCCCTTTAAGGTACATTTTGAACACATAAAAAGTGTGCGATTAATTTGCCATTAATCGCGATTAATCATGGACAATCACGATTAAATATTTTAAGCGATTAACAGCCCTACTTTTTTATAGAAATGAAACCCACCCAGTGTGTCAGTGCCTGTGTTCATCAAATAAAAAAAACTAAAAAAAAAAAACTCGATACGATACTATTTTAAACTGAATGTATCTGCTCCCTACGGAGTCTCAGCACAGAGTAGCAGGAGTCAGATTTGACACACAAGGGTCGAGAGCGAGCTGACAGACAAGACGACGGCGGAAGATTTGGTGTCAAAGTGAAAAGTAAAAGCGCCTATTTGGCAATATTTTGGATTTAAACCCAATGCTATAAGTGAACCATAACGTTAATGAGGCAATCGCTGTGAGGAGGTGTGTGCGGTGCAGTGGCGCCAGGTGGAAACCTGCAGCCCCGCAGCAAAAGCTCGAAACCTTAAAGATCAAATCAGATTAAATCCAACCTTGAAGATCAAAGTAAGCGATCTACAGATATCGTCATCTTTTCTTGTAAAACGTCCGGTGTAATCAGTAACACCGGGTGTTCTCACGAGTTTATTAACTAGTGGGAACATTTTCTTCACTGTGGCATCCCTTCAAGCATTAAGTTCAAAACTTTATTGCTCAGGTTTTGAGAAATGTTTCAGTACAAATGAGGAGAATGGAATTCCATTGTGGAGCTCAAAGTACAGGGTGACGGGTTAATCCCAGAGACTGACACCTAAAAACCTGAGCAAATAAAGCCTAACCATCTGCATAGCCAGATAACACTAAAAGTAAGCAAGAATATACGTATCATTATAGTGGACAACAATACATCAGTACAGTATTGTATTGTGTAATCTGACAAACAGGCATTACCGGCATAAACTCGGATCCATATCAACCAACAAAAGATGAAGATGAAGTAGAGGAAAAACAAAAACTGAAAGATATCATATAAGAGGTGAAGGGGGGGAAAAAATTAGCCGTTTTGAAGGAAAGAACAGCGGTTATCAAAGATGATTTGCTTTTGGTCTTCCTTCCACTCCCTGCTGGCGAGAATAAAAAGAAGAAATGTGTGAACACCTTAAAAGCCAGACGAATAAACCCTAATAAAGAACCGAGCTGCTGACAGCTGTGAGTCTTAAAATGTATCTCTCACACTCCCACCCGTGAACGCACACCCTTCCTTTCTTGACGGAAAACATTTCAGAAATCACATGAACCACTGAAGGAACGAGCGCATGGAAAAATCATTTCGAGCCGGGCCTATACTAAATACATAAAAGTAACCAAACAAGCCATGTGCTTTATATAAGCCAACACAGCTGGCAAAACTTCAAGAATGTGTGCACGAAAAAACAAACCACACGGAAGAAAAGAACCACAGTATAGGCCAGGATAGCTGGCTTCACATGCACCTGCAGGCCTACACACACACACACACACACACACATACACATACACACACACACCGCTCAAACTAAAGTGCCCTGGTATTCATCCTGGATCAACCAAGGACAGATTTACGAGAGGAGCGGCCACATTCATTAACGCAGGTCTTGGCCCGTGGGGCTCTATTTATTAAACACACTTTCACACGGGAACACCAATCAATGCAAGGCTCAGTCTGCAGGCTGCTGCGACTTTCCATAGGGGAGCTCAGAAAAAACAAGACACCTGATTGATCCTAAACAGATTGGACGAATCCTAGATAATAAGTTTAAAAGGCTTAAAGAGCTCGAGGTTTCATGTTCATTGATCGGTGGCAGTGATTGTAAATACAGCCAAACATGCGTAATGAGCAAACAGTTTTTCACTCCCTCTCTCTCCCTTGAGTGAACTGAGTTCACTGAGTTCACAAAGCCACCACTGCCAGCTTCACATTACAGGACGATAACTTGTCACGAGATTTTAATCTCTCTCTCTCCGACTGCATTTCTTGTAATTTCATTCATCTTTACTCACCTCTCGTGCCCAAACAAAAAGTCAAAAGTGTGTCTGCACAGCTGTCCTCACACTCACCCTCTCCTCCTGCCCTGTCCTCCTCTGCTGCTGCTCCTCCTTCCTTTCTTTCTTTATTCCTCCTCTCTCTTCTTCTCTCCTCCCACCATCTGCTGGCAATGTAAACAATCCTCCTCTCGCAGCGTATGTCTGTCTTTTCTCTTCGTTTCTATCCTCTCTTAACTCTCTCCGAGGTGTCTAATCAAACCCCGTTAGCCCGGGTGCCAGCGAGAGGCCTGTTGAGGGGCACCCAGGCTCCACGTCATGGCCCGACTCTGCCAACTGGGGGAGTGCCAGCCCTTCATAAAAAACACTAGCAGGCTACAAAGGCACGTACTGCCTCCCCATATCCCTCCTTCCTTTTCCACTCCTTTAGATACTCTGGATTTCTAACAGAGGAGTGCAGCTGACCTTGTGGCTGATAACCCTTGTGTACTTTCCCTCCTTTCACATTTCCTGTATAACGAATTGCTTCCTCTGGTTCTTCATGTTGAGAAAGTAAACATGGCTACAACTTATGAAAGGCTCCAGCTTTAAGGTTTAATGTAATGGCTAGAAAGGATCCGTCTTGTGTAAATATGACGTCCCCGTTTTTGTTGTAATCGAGAAAGGATCGGGATTCCGCAGTGGGCGGGATCGCCCTCCGCGGGGGGAGAGAAGACTGTTGTATTAATGGTGTGTATTGATTTTTTTTACTTATAACTGATTGGTAAGGGTTTTATGACCTATATGACCTCTACATGATGATAAAACTGCTTCAGCTCAGACTGCAGCGGAGACTCTCCGGCCACGGACAGACCCAGATCCGGCTTTCCGGCAGTCTGAGCTTCGGCGGGAGCTATGAGAAGCACCTCCTCCGGACAGGAGCAGAGCTTCACCTCGCTGCTCTGCCGGTCCCCACAGGGAGCCAACACCGACACCACGCTGATGGAGGCCTATACCGTATTGGTGGGCCCGCTGGAGGAAAGGGAGGCACGGGAGAACCAGAACCAGGACTGCACGGGGCAGACTGTCAGACCCTGCTGCAGTAAAATGAGAGGTTTTCTAAAGGGAATCTGGTCCTAAGAAACACTTACACTTTTGTCCACAGGGACCGCCACAATCAACACAAATTTAAAGTTCCTCGTTGTACTTTTAAGATAATAATAATAAAAAAAAAAACTTAACCTTGAACATGACTTCATTACATTACTAGAACACACACTGCATTCAAATTAGCCTGTTAGCGTGCCACACAGAACTGCAAATGCAAACTTCTGCAAGGCTGCCTGCTGGATATAACACAAACACAAACTCTTGCGAGTGTTTTACACAAGACAGATCCGTTCTAGCCATAACCATATTTAAGAAAAACTGACTGGTGACAAGAAAACTCCTTGTTCCCTAAATGGAAGAACAAAGAAACAATGTGTCGTGTATTTCTGTTCTCCGTCAGATTGTGACGCAAACGCAGGCAAAAGCACAGTCATGCCTACTTTAACTAAAGTGGATGTTACTGGATATTAGAAGCCAATTTTGCAAACACAATTTAAAAGTTACCTGGAGGGAGATTCAACACCATCAGGAATTAAAAATAGCAAACTCATGTTGATGACTTGATCAACTGTTGCTAATGATGCCTTCAGGCAGATGATGTACTACTTACATCACACCGCAAAACCGTGTTGCAACAACCAAACCCACAACTACCTTGAAAAGTAGTAGTAAAACTCCGGTAGAATACGTTGATGAAATCGGCTCATTATTGTGGCGAACGGTGCTTGAATTTAAAAACAAAGCAGGAAAAGAGCTATACCACCACTCAAGGTCACATACACAGAAGTGCTTGTTATGTACTGGATGTGCTGGACAAATGGGTTTCAGTATCTATAAGAATGAGCAACATCTTTACTAGGGCTGAACGAATTGGAAACAATATCTATACGATTCATGATATTGGAGTGAATGATATTTTTGGCATCATTGTTCTCATTGAAAATTCTATTAAAATGATCATGGAGTGACGGAGCGAGGAGGCTGAGTACATGTCATATCTTTGGGGTACAACACATGCGCAGTAAAATCTGGTCTGCCCTTGCTGAAATTGAACCAATCGCAACTCACGGCCGCAGCTTCAGTTACACTGCACATGTGTCATACCCCATACCCCAAGAGCCATGTCCGCCCTCATGTCAATCAAGCACATTTACTACACACTTCCACTGTTCTGAAAAGGCGTCCAATCAGGCGAACAAGTGAAACCCGTACCTTTGGTACCAGGCGGCTGAAGGTTGTCTCCAGTGAGGGAGCACCAGCCAACAGGGAAGATGTCACGCGAGTCGTAGCGGCAGTAGTAGTCAAAGGCTCCCCGCCAACCATCAAAGGTGACCAGCACCTCGACACCACGCAGTGCACCCACTGTAGCCGGGCAGATAAAGTGGGGGTTTTTACGGTCCACCGCCTCCAGCTTCATGCCCATCTGGAAGGAGTTCTGCTCCGGGGCGGGAGGCTCCTGCTGGGGAACATGGAGAGAAAGAAAGGGGGTCAGGTATGAAGTTGGTACGTGTGAGTATCTGTGTATTCATTTGTACCCGGGATATTACAGTTAAATCAACCAAACGCTGGTGACTTTTTGTTATGGGTGTTATGTTTTCTTCTCCCAGACATTATGGCAGTCGGTTATCTTTTGTAGATCCTGGTGAACTCTAGTATAAATGAGTAATTATGACTAGTAAATAAACATGCTTGTTTTCTCTTTGATATAGTACAGTAACTAGTTTTTCAGAGCGTGTTTGTGAGCCTTGTACAGGTACCTTGTGAAAGATGCGAGAAGGTGCCATCTCAGCTCCATTCAGTGTTTTCAGAAGGAACATGGGCCAAGAGGACGCATTGAGACGGAAACCTGAAGAAGAGGACAATTGTTGTTATGACTACACCAGCTTTAGATTCAAGGGTTGCATGACGAACATGTTGATGTAGACAAATCATGGGAAATTGTTAGAGATGCAACGATTAATCAATTAGTCAATCAATCAAATTTTGATAATTGATTTATGGTTTCAGTCATTTTTCAAGTAAAAACAATTTTTCTCTGGTTCCAGCTTCTCAAATGTGAACAGTTGCCACTTTTCTTTGTTTTATATAACTGTATATTGAATATATTTGAGTTTTCGACTGTTAGTCGTACAAAAAAAACAACATATGAAGTAGAGCTGCAACGATTAATCGATTAATTGTCAACTATTAAATTAATCGCCAACTATTTTGATAATCGATTTGGTTTGACTAATTTTTAAAGAAACAAAAAGTCAATATTCTCTGATTCCAGCTTCTTAAATGTGAATATTTCTAGTTTCTTTATTCCTCAATGACAGTAAACTGAATATCTTTGAATTGTTGACAAAAACAAGACATTGGAGGACGTCAACTTGGACTTCAGGAAAAACTGATCGACATTTTTCACCATTTTCAGACATTTTATAGACCAAACAACTTAACGATTAATCAAGAAAATAATTAGCAGATGAATAAATAATGAAAAGAATAGTTAGTTGCAGCCCTAAAAACGATCAACAAGACTTTGTGGTAACAGTTTAAATAGGCAGACAAACAGTGTAATCTTGTTCCTGTGGGTATTCAATACAGAAATGTCCTGGGTAGGAGGCTTTCTACGCTGTGGCAAGAAGTTATTTATAGGCATTAACATGACACATTGACATTCTGTGCTGTTAGTCACTGACACCTAGTGGACCAAAATGAAAAAAAAATGAAAAGGAGAAAAGATAAAGTGTCAGATAGAAAACCTTTGTGTGTGTGTCCTTACCAAGCGGTGGCTGCAGCATGCCTCCGTTCTTCTCACAGTTGCCAATTGGCTGGATCTCTGAAGAGTCCACGAGGCGCCAGAAGTCGTTCTTGTTGTCGGACCCGTCCAAGCGAAGCCGCAGCCGCGAGCCCGTCAGGCCCACCACCGTGGCGATGCAGGTTGACGTGGTGTTTCGCGGGTCCAGGGCCTCCAGCTTCATCCCCGCCTTGAACTCGTTAAGTGGAGGTGTGAGGCTCTAGAATGTGATGATGATAGACAAGTGTTAGCTGGAGAGAGAGAGAGTGGCGACGTAATAACAGCAGTGGAGAAAGAATCGTGTGTAATCAATTAATCACAGGAGAGATGCTTAAAAATAGGTTAAATGAAGACAGTTAAGAGTGGACCTTTCAATCTAGCTCACCTGTCTGAAGCAAGCAGAGGGTGCAGCAGAGGCACCCGTCTCTTTCAGGTATTTGTCCCAACTGAAAAGCCCTGTAGAGGAACACAAGGAGCAAAAAGAAATTCACATCATATTACAATAATGTTAAACAGATAGTTTGGGTGTTTTAAAGTTGGGTTGTATGAGGTACTTATCCATAGTAGGTGTATTATCTACAATAGATGACGGTTGGCACTCCCCCAGTTTGGAGAAACAGACAGGAGTTACCGCACTGAAGCAAAGTAATGTACTGCCGTGGACGGGGCTGGCAGCAAAACATATTTTAGCCACATAAAAGAAAGGCCCACCTAAAAACATTAGTTTAAGTGTATGCTATGTTCAGAATATTTTCACCGTTTTATCTTGCCGTCAGACAGCCCTTTCCGACAGGGACCTAAATCCGTTGTATCCATCTATGCTCTTGCCAAAGCAACCAGACTCCACTGAAAAAAGCAGTAATTTTACCTCGCAGAACACAAGGATCGCTGCTCTGTCGCTGCCTTATTTGGTCAGTTTGTTTGTGCTATTGTGTGACTTTGGTGAACCAAACTAACCAAAGTCACACAATAACACAAACAAACTAACCGATCCAGGCAGCGGTAGACCAGCAACTCCCATTTTTTGCATGGTAAAATTATTGTTTTTTTTCTCAATGGAGTCTGGTTGCTTTGGAGAGAGCATCGATAACGGCTTCAGCTCCCCGTTGGAAACATAGACTGTTTAGCTGTCTCGCGGGAAGATAAACCAGCGAAGATATTCTAAATATAGCATACACTTAAACTGATATTGATTCTTTTTAGGTGAGCCTTTCTTTTAGGTTGCTAAAATACGTTTTGCTGCCGTCCCGGACCACAGCAGCACATTGCTTTGGTTCCTTGTCTGCTTCTCCAAGCTGGAAGGTGTGCAGACCGTCATCTACTGTAAGTAATACACTGATTATGGATAAGTACCGCATACAATCCCACTTCAAAACACCAAAACTATCCCTTCCAGTTGTGGACAATATTTTTTGAGCCCTGACACAAAACAACAAAGACACATGAGGCTTAAAATCTATCATCAGCATTTGTAGCAAACTTTGTCCCTGTGATTAATGAAACAATGCTGGTGAGGTAAATCCTTGGGCACTTTTTCCTGTTAGAATTGCCCCCAAACCGACTTCATATATCACTCGCTGCTGTGGGTTATTTACCTTGGTACTGTGAGAGCACCCGGGAGGGCCGTCCACCCCGGGTTTGCTTGATCCTTCTGGCATCTTTCCACTCTATAGCTAGAGGAGCCAAGAAAGAAAGAAAGAAGAAGCTCTTAAGTACGGGTGATTTTCACATCAGTCAGTACCTTGCAGTACCTGTCACACTCACTGCTCCAAACATTGTCTGGGACTACAAGATTGTTACAAGATAATAGATGAATCTGCCTGCACAGTAAAAATAAAGAGATTGGTTGAACTCAGACTAAAATGTGCCATACTTCTAGCTTTATCTGAAAGCTACTATGAATACTTTTTTGTAATAAATATTTGGGAAAAATACTGCTACCATACTGAGAATGAAATAATATTTTTTACCTTTCTGTGGCACAGGTTTCCTCATGCTCCAACAATACTGACCAAGCTCACAACACAACAGTGGCCTCCGCTCTAAAGATAAGAGGAAAAACAAATGACAATTGAATTCATCACATTATTGTGAATTTTTAGTCATGATCAAAACATCAAACACAAGATACACCAGATATGTCACTTTGAAGTTTGTGAAATAAATGCGTAGAAATGATACACAGCAATCTAAAATATTGTATTTGATGCAATAGTGCAGTCCTAGAAAACAAAGTGCAAGCATCATATAACTTAAATTAATACATTTCAAGGAACATACCCCCTTAAACTTCACTGACCCACTTGTATGTCAGTCATTATAAGCTCACGCTGTACAGCCAAACCTTCTTCATTTAACTTAAGTATAGTCGAAAGGTTTCCAAAGATAGTCAATTTGTAAGGCTGAATTTTGGGGAAATGTTTAATATTATGCACAAGACATCTAGAATATTTCAATTTGATTGAATAGTGCAGCCAGAGAACACAGAGTCTAACGTTTGAATATTTCACTCAGTGGTAGAGGTGCACCGATTGCAATTTTCTTGGCCGATTCCGATTTTCTTTTCTAATAACTATAATTTACAGCATACACAAACATTTTTGTAACTTTTCTTTAACGGAAAATGCAATGGTATGCTCATTTATACAAAACTATTTACGAATCATCTATTATATTGACTCCTGCAGCGAGTGGCAGAAGAGCCGATAACTGCGATCACTCTGAGCAGCACCCATGGGAATGAATTACAATATAATATATTTGAATATACACCGATCAGCCATAACATTATGGCACCTGCCTAATATTGAGTAGGTCAAACCTTTTTATTTATCTATTCATTTTTTTATTGTATGTCAGAGGGTGTATCAGGGTGGGGGTCTGTGTGTAGTCGTCTCTTGTTTGTGCTTTTGTATATACTTGCGCTACAAGTTCAAACTAAAAATTTCAAAACAAGAGGGGGCATACATTCTATGTTAAGGGGTTAACAACACAGTAATCATGAATGAAAGAGTGAACTCAAATAATTGATCACAACAATAATAAACTCAGGAGTAAGGTTAGGCCGCCATATGTTAGCCGCACTGCATTTCAAAGGGAAACCAGAGAGCTGCCCTTGTTATCTTTGTAGCAGGCCTTCTCTCCAGGCAGGGGGTCATCATCAGAGGCTAGTTCAACAAAGAGACCTAACATCATGCCAACAATGTACTACATATGGATTTAATTAGCCTTTTCACACTTTAAAGATCAAATACATTAAAGCTCCTCGCTGTGTTCTAACTGCATATGCAGGCGGTAATGGATATAAACGGAGGGGACAAAGTATTAAAAACATCTCTCCGCATGAAGCAAAAACAATTAAACAGCAGCACAAACACAGCCTCTAAATCACCATAAAATTGAATCAACACCTCTCTCAAAATGTTCTCACTATCACTCAGCTCCAATGCTAGTATTGTTATTCCACATAACGCCAATTAAACACTATCATGCAATACATTTAATAAGACATTACACCTATTGCCTTTTAATTGAAGAAAATGTTGCTTTACTATGCTGAAGGTTTAACACATGTCCTGTCATCAATCAGTGGATAAGGGTTTAGATGAGGGCAACATATACTTTACTGGGTCCATTGGTTTGGAGAAACTTAGATTTTCCCTAAAAGGTTTCCCTCAATTATTTGGAAAAGACTTGTAAACCTTTCCTAAACCATACTGAATCTCTGACCTCCTGGCCTGGTTGTGACGACTGAGCCTCCTTATTTGTTTTGTTGGATTGGTCTTGTTGGTTTTTATTTACTTTATTTATTTTTATTTATTTATTTAGTGTGTATTTTGTGTGTTTTATTATTTCATGTGCGTAGTGTTTCCCTAATTTTGCTGTCACCGCTGTTTTAAGTCTTGTTGTAACTGTTGCCATCAGTGT